>NC_046657.1:116482291-116511995 GCF_010883055.1 Belonocnema kinseyi | reverse complement strand
CAAGGATCTGCACCACACTTCGAGGACGGTGCAAGAGGGGCTCTCTCCACCATCCGCGCCCCCGATGTGCACAAACACTTAACAATCACTATATCACTTGTTAAGTTAGCGTTTGAAGTTTACTCTACTACGGTACGAGGATGAATCTCAATATCCCTTAAAATGTGATGCAACGTTGCTCTCTTATATTTGGGAACGCAGTTCTCGAACGAGAGAACGTAAATGTACTACAGTAGTCAATCCGACTTCTACATTCATACAAAATTTCAATGAATCGGCGCGTGTCCCGAAAATAACGCAACCGTCTTACTGGGTTCTGGGACTGATGTTCTCCCAAGAGTTTAGCGCCGTTCGTCCCTTTGTCGGATCGCAGCGTTCGCAAAATAAGAGAGTAGATGTCTTGAAGACACTGAGCGCTGACGCTCGTGTGTTTAGCTCTGCAATGGTACGTATAAGTACCGCAGTCGCCCTAAATTTCTTTCCGTGTAGCTAAGCGTCAGGTACCGGTATTGTCCTTAACCCGTGTGAAGCATCAAAATGAACGTAGAAAATTTAAAAGAAAAAACGTCCTTCGCTCTTTACGCTATGTTCTCTCCTATATACTTCACTCTCTACACATTTTTAAAATATCGGAAATAGTTTAAGCTTATTAAAAATATATTCCGGTATTGTCCTTAACCCGTGTGAAGCATCAAAATGAACGTAGAAAATTTAAAAGAAAAAACTTCCTTCGCTCTTTACGCTATGTTCTCTCCTATATACTTCACTCTCTACACATTTTTAAAATATCGGAAATAGTTTAAGCTTATTAAAAATATATTTAAGTTTAATAAACAGAAAATATAACGCTGGATGGTTCACTGACATTCAGTTACTTCGAAAATGTTCTCGGTATTTTAATTTTGACGCACAAATATAGGCCCTCCGCGATGGATCATCTGCTCCTTGGTGGATGGACGAAATGAGTAAGAACAATATGATCGTATTGACAATCCCGTAAGGATTCACTTGCTAACTTTGGCCATCCACTTTTTTTGTGTGCATGCCGATTACGATGACCCTTTTTGCGAGGAAAAGTAGGCATTAGAAACTATTTCCCTGGATCAAGATATAAAACTAAGTTTGGCTTCGTCTTATAAGCTAGAGTGCTAGACTGTTCAAAATATCATTGGCAGGTCTTGAAAATGTGTATATTGCCTGTAATCAAGACCATACCCAATACAAAACACATGCATGCAAAACACGAGGAGAAGCAGTACACGGCAATAATGCTACGTGGAGCGGCGTGGAGAGGTGGCATCGGTATTATCATTTTACTGTTCATCGATAACGATAAGAATAACGCGCTGAAGATTATTACAGGTTAAAGCAAGAATTACACTTCGAGTTCCAAGGCGCAGAGGACTGATATTTTAAACTGCGAACTGACTCTAACGCACTCTCTGAAGACCAAATAGCAACGAGAATAATGAAAACCACATGTAACACGAAGCAGGAAGACGAGAGAAATGAAAACGCTGCAACACACTGAAGAATGAGAGCGATTTACACGTGGCTTCCAGTTCGTGGAGTTTATATCCGACAGTCAGTGACGTGTGGGAAGTTTTCCGCTTGCACAGTACAACCATGGAGGCTGTGGATTCACAAGCGTTGTCCATCTCTTTCTCTTGTCTTTCCGCGTCTAGCGGTCGGCAGTACTGTCTCGCTGACAAACCGCGCTACCTTCTTTTTTCACCTACTCTTTTCCTACTTAGCCTGCCTCCCTTTCAAACTGAAGGAGAAATATTCGAAAAAGAAAAATCGCCAGAGCGACTGCTATCCGACTCTAATGCCGAGCATTTTACAACTTTTCTGCTCGGGAACATAATTCGTTGTATCCTGCACCATCTGCCAGAGAGGTACCAACCTATTATTCGACAACAGAAACACAGCGTTACCCGACAGTGATATATTGAACGCTTCTGCCTCCCAGAACTAAAATTATTGCAGACAATCTTTGAAAAAGTATGTCTAGGTTGCCACGGTGATACGAAGTGAATCTGAACTTTGTTAACTCTTTAGGTTTATGAGACTCATATTATTTTTAATATTTAACCGTTTTCATAAAGTTTTAATGTATGGATTATGAACTATGGACAAAATCAACCCGTAAAACTTTCAGAAACTTAGCTTGGCAAATACATGCGTGTAAAGACGTAAGATTGTTGTGTTCAATGCCTCTTAGTTTAAGAGGTGCGGCTTAAATGCGTGTAAATACGTAAGATTTGTACGAATAATACTTTGTAGCTTAAAAGTTTCCACTCACAAACAGGTTCTAATGCAAAGTGATTTTAAACGATTCCACCGTAAAAAAATATCAATCTTGTTGCAAAGCATGTTGCTCCAGCGAACATTCGACTCTCGAGATCATAACGATTTGTCCATTCGGATCAGTTTGATCTCATTTTCTGGTTAATTTGTCAGACTAAACAAAATGGCCGCCAACGTTTGACGCCGATGTCATATCGACATAGCCTAAAAATTGTATCTAACCGCACACAAGTGACAATTACACTTAACAGGTTATATTTTCCATTGTCAGATTTCGTTAATTTTTTTACTTTTTAAGCACAGTGCACAATCAAAAACCATAAAAAAAAGCTTACACATGAGCTAAGGTACTCGAAAACGTTAGCCATCTTGATTTGACTTCATAAATGATCCCGAATCAGATCATTATGATCTGAAAAGTCGAAGATTTATTCCAGCCAATCGAAATGCTCTTGATTTCGGTATCATTTTCGTTGCATATCAAAATGATATTGATTTGGATATTATTCTGGACATTTTTTTTACTATTTCCGTTTTTAGTCCACATTCATTCGCAAAAAGAATCCCCGTAATACTAACAACTTTTTTTATTCAAGTGATTTTTTAACAGATTCAAATTTTTAACGAATACTTCTGCTGTGATTCCGAAATAATACCGATTGATTCAGCCAAGTAAGTTTTCTATTCTGGTTGAATCTGTGGACATAAACTAATTCAAATTCGCAATTACAATTCTCTCGGAATAATGTTGTGAATCCACAGTCATTCTGAATAATTTCACATTATTTTAGATCAACTTTTCGTTTCGTCTGAATCTGTACGAATGAGACTATTTGCAGCCATTTTTATTCCATAGTTACCACTGACTTTTGAGTGAGATATCTGCCAGAGCATGCGAGAGTGTGCACGGGATATTTTCATTCTTTTACGCCACCGCCGTTCACATCACATCGTTTTCCCTTTCATTTTACGTCGCCTAGACTTTTTCGTCACTGCTTCTCCTTTTTCATCCCCCTTCCCTTCAACATTCTCTCTCTTCCTCATCTCTTATTTTCCTTCCATCCCCTTTGTCTTCTAATTTCCACCATTTCTCTATATCATCCTCTTATCCTTGGTACCGCTATTAATATTCCTCCCACAACCCTTACTCCTACGGCTTGTTTTATCCATTTTATGACACCTTTACTTTCCCTTTACCCCGTTACTCTTATTTTCATAATTCAATCCCTCCTCTATGTCCCTTGAAAGCCCTTTCGCTTTCCTTTACCCCTCCCCTTTTCATAATTTCCTTTCAATTTTTCTCTTTGCCTTGCTTTCCTTCCTTCAACTCGTACTTTTTCTAACTCCTCCATCTCACTCAGGAACAACCCATAGCAATGGTTACGAGGGGGTTGTTATCTCTGGTACGTAAAATTTTTTTCTGATCCAAAATATTTTTATTAGAGAATAGAGATAAGGGGACCAAAGTCCTGCACATTGACTTAAGCAAAAACAAGCATATTTCTGTCGGATTTATATACTGCATTGATATGTGATATCTACTCGAGCGCCGCCACTATCTGTCCAAAAATATAGGCACCTCGACTTTTGCAAGATTTTTATGAAAATCTCAGCAGAAAAAAATCCTAAAAATATGAGGCAACATGCGTAATCTAGGTTAAGGTTTTGGCAATACTGATGCAGAGTTTTAAAATGTTCAAATGATTAGAGATAATTTCCTGGCGAATGAAAAGTGAAAAAGTACCATAATGATACGATCATTTCCGAATATTCAAATTTAAAGAACTCTAAGTCACCGATAATAAATTATAAAAATGTTGAGGGAAAAAAATGGTTTCGTTGATCCTTTTTGTGCACAATGGTGAAATTTAGAGCAAAAAAGAATCATTTCTTAGTAATTTAATAAGGAAAACAGTATTGTATGTATTTTCAGTGATCAAAAAGTTGCACTTGAATGTCTAAAAAAATTATTTTCTTTTTGGAAAAATACAAAATACTTGACGATAATGGAGGCAAATGCATCCCTTTTTTTGCAGCAGGGCGTAGGGACTGTGTAAACTGCCTGAGTACGAGAAAAGTTTGTATTGCACGTGTAGCAGTAGCGCCACAAAAGTTCCCCTGCTGAGAATGCAGGTGCCTCGATTATCGTGAAGCCTTTAATATTTTTCCAAGAAGAAAATCGGTTTTTAAACGATCAAGTGGAACTTTTTCCTTATTGACAATATATATAACATTTTCAGAAGCCAAAAATGTGTTTATTTTATATATTATTATATATATTATATATATTATTATAATTTTATTAATAACTTATTACAAATGACAATTTTTGGCTATAAATTTCACCATTGTACACAGAAAGAATCAGCGAAATCTTACATTTTTTCATAATTTTTATAATTTATTTTCAATGACTTAGAGCCATTCAAAGATGAGTATTTGTGAATGATTATATGATTATGGTACTTTTTCACCTTTCACTCGCCAGGAAATAATCGCTAATCGTCTGAATATTTTTAAGCTCTGTATGAATATAGGGAAAACTTTCACATGCAACATGCATATTATCTCATATTTTTGGACTTTGGTCTGCTGAGATTTTTACGAAAATCTATACGAAAATCGAAGTGTTTATATTTTTTGGACAGATAGTAGTGCGGCTCACGTATGAATGGCTGCCATAATGGTGCCTGTAAATATAATCTGTAATTTAACCCTGAAAAAATACAAAATTCGTCAATCTCTTAACAATTTGTTGAACTGTTCAAAGAATATTGGAATATAAAAACTTTTATATTCAAACAGATCTTTAAATCAGTGCGGTGGTATGTATGTGTACAAGACTGAAAACTGGTCAGTTATATACTTGTTCTTTTCCACGTTTTAGAAATAAATCTAAAGTAACAACCACTTCTATTGTAGGATCACATCAATTACATAGTATCACAGATATTTCGAGCGAATTAAAATAAAATTTCTACTTTTAAATAATAATGTATACATTTCTATTAAAATCACATAGGTAAATAATCAAAAATATCAACAAAGATGGCTATCATTTAATATGTGTACTACATTCGCAACGCACTTGGGTAGTATTGTAAACATTTTCACACGACAACAATTTGTTCAGTTTCAGTTACATAATTGGTGACCTCACGTCTGTTCTCCATTATATTTTCCCTGGAGTGGCGTATGGCTTATATGACTGTTAAAATTTCTGTTGTGATTTCACAATAAATGTAATAGAAGTTTATTACCAAAACGTAATGTAATTTTACAATGCATGCAATTGTACCGTCACAATACAGTATTGTGAAATTACAACGATTGTTTTGTAATTTCACAACATCCACAAAAAATTTGCATCACAATACATGTGTTGTAAAACTATATTACATGTATTGTGAAATTAAATTACGTTTTGGTAATAAACTTCCATTACATTAATTGTGAAAGCACAACAGAAATTTTTAACACTGCAGAATTTCTTATAGGTTTTAAAAATCGGTCTGCAGTAGTGATTAGAAGTATAATTTTTTATTTTTTATAAAAATAAAAATATCCTTTCGAGGTATGGGGTTGTAGAATGAGAATTAATAATTTGTTATCCAAAAAAGTTATTCAGTGCGGACGACATTAAATTTTGGCGTGACGTCGCGGTGTAACAGAATGTTTTTCGCTTTTTTGCTCTTAAAAGTAATTAAATGTGATTATTTTCATATTCAATTTGACATTACTTGAAAAATTTGGTTGGTGAATAAAAACTAAAATATTTCCATCATACAAACTTCGTAATTAAAAAAAAACAGAAGATTTGAAAAGTTTTCAAGTTTTAGTTTAAGATGTCACTGGGATTTCACTTTGAAACAAGTAATTTCTTCATTTTGATTATTTAGGACCGCTTAAGGAGAGAAGTATTACTTTTAAAATTTAGCAAATTACGCAAAATGTAGACTTCCTTAAGAAACAGAATGAAAAATTGAAATTTAGTGAAATATGTTTTTCATCTGAAAGCAAAAACAGAAGTTGGTATTTTTCACGGTAATTTTTATAATATCTTGATTTTTATCTTTAAACCACTAAATAATATAATCTACAGCACAAAGTTAAAGTTTGAAAACAATTGGTAATAGCTCACGAAAAAATAACATATGGTTTTCTAGGTTATGTTAGACGTTTTGACAGCATTTTTTATGAAGAATTTTGATTGCTTTTAAACTTTAAGTTTCTGATGCAGATTATATTATTTTATAGAATAAAAATAAAAATCAAGACATTCTAAAAGTTACTACGTAAATACCAACTTCTATTTTTTCTTTCAGAGGAAAAACATATTTCACTAAATTCCAATTTTTCATTTTCTTTTGGAAGGGTCTATATTGCGCTAAAACCTTAGATTGAATATCAAAATGTACAAACTTACCTTTTGCCTCACTTTTAAATAAAATATTCTACTCCGATATTGCACAAAATAAAACCATTAATATTTTACCTGATACATATAATATGGCGCTGCGTCACAGCGGCGGAAACGCGAAGCTTTCAATTCACAATACGCGTTTTGCAATTTCACTTGACAATACCAAAATTGCAATTTCACATTACATTTTGTGTTGTGATAAATTGTAAAATCACAAACATTTTCAACATAGGGTATCTTATCACCCCCCCCCCCCTATAATGTTGTCATCGTTTTCTGATTTCATAGATAATACATTTCGTTAGCAGGTGTTGCCCTAATCAATTTAATTCGAGTATCATTTTTAAATGTAATGCCTACATTAATAATTATTCAGTGTAATGGAATATGTATCCAATATGAAATAAATTCATTTCGGTTTTTGGCATGTAAAGCATAGGACTAAGGTGCCAAGAAATGGTGGTCTTACCCTATTTATACCAAATTTCTATCTAAAAAAATATGAAAAATGACTGAAATTTACTTATAAAACTCAGCGTCCTCAAGGAAAAAAGATCAGAAGAATAGTTGAACATTTTGAAACTCGTAAAGTAATACGTGAAATAAAGACACTGCTTTCAGTATACTTTTTTCAAATTTTTATTCTCATTATCCGCTTCACAAACTTTTATTGCACTTTTCTAACAGGCAGAGAAAAATGTCGTTTAACAGGATCTGAAATAAAGCAGGCTAATATGAGCATCCTTTCGAAAAAGGCGCTTCCTCGCAATGCTCATATTGTCGATAATAAAGGAAAGTTCACTTGAAAGAGGAAGTCTAAAAGAAAGAAAAATTTGAAGAGGTACAATATCAAAATGTTAGAGAAGCATAGAATCTCGTTCCAATAGAAAATTTGTTTCCATTTCTAGGTGTGCTACTTTCCTAGAGGAATTTTACATTATGACGTATATTCCCTGGTGCATGACTTCACCGCTTGAAGAGATGAAATAGCTTTTTATTCCTTACACTTGAAATTTTTTGCTTCAACAGAGATGCTCTTGTATAAATTCTGGATATGAAGTAGAGATTAAGGATGTTGTATCCAGTTGAACAAAACTGACTTTTCTGAAAAAAATACTGTACCTGCAAAAAAGTGAGCGCGAAATAGTTTAGCAACTACGTGAAGTGCAAAGGAAGCCGACTGACAGATAATGGCGCAGATAGCTCGGCCGTACTGGATCGCACTACGAAAATGCACTATCGATAAAAGTTAAATCTTCCTTGATTTAAAAACAAATTTTAATTACAATAATAAATACAATTTTCTATTTCCTTTTTTATTGTTTATTCACAAGTCCGAACGACTGGCGAATGCAACAATCGCACTGTAATTAAAATAACAAGTGCATTTTTTCGCAGAATAATACACGTGGTCTCGGAAAAGGAAAAGTGTACAAATCAAAATTTAAGAAATTTAAATTAGATTAAAATCCAAATTAAAAAGCAAATTTAACGTCTAATAATCAAGTTGATGCAATCTCCTGTTCAAAAAAAAAAAAACAAGAATCCAACGAACAAATTTGGTACAAAACGAACAAACAAAAACAAAAAGCCTATTGTCATCTGAAAAAGAAACAAACAAACAATTTTTTACCAAAACAAAAAAGAGGAAAGAAAAAAAGAAGGCAGCCAACCACATCCCCTTCCTTCTTTTTTCTTGCTTTCTTCTTTTTTATTTTTATTGTCATCAAATTACAATAGAATAATATCCAAAATGAAAATAAATAAAATTGCATTACAAGCGTTTCGTTACTCGTACAGTACCCTTATCAATACAAGAAAATTTTTATAGTTAGAAATTGACAGCACCCACGAACAGGTGATCTCTCTTTGATACCTGAGAATAGAATGAGGGTCAGTGGGTCAATCTATTTTAAACACAATATAAATATCTGTCACAATTACATCAGAAATAGAGAAAGTAGAAGAAAAACAAAATTCATGAAACAGCCTCGTTAAATGTAATTAATCATATTAGCATAACTTTTGTTCAACTTATCCGAATCAGTTCTTAAATTAATAGATACCTTTTTTAAAAATATAAAGCATTTACATAAATTCTCTCTTTCTCTTATTACTTTCACTATGCAAAATTTGAACATTATCCCAGTCAAAATCATGGTCAACATCAACGAATTCCTTTGTATGTCTGGCAAGAACACTTTTATAATAGCGTCCCAAACGAACATCACTTTTGTGGTCCTCTATCCTTTTATTAAGACGTCTACCAGACTGTCCCACATAATTGATCCTACAGAATTTGCAAATGATCTTATCGACAACACCACTCTTTTCAAAATTATCCAGATGATCTTTGCAAAAATTTATCACTGAATCCATTTTAAATGGTATGCGGACAATAGTATGAATTTAATATTTTTTTAACATAAGTTCAATTGTTTTAGAAATTTGTCCGAAAAATGGAAGAACAAAAGTATTAAACGAACTATATTCCTTTAACTCTTTCGGATTATCTGCAAGCAAATTATTACTCAGTTTGTTTTTGATTTGTTGAACTCTAATTTCAATATGTTTCTCAATTAATATCTGTGGATAATGATTTAGAAAAAGGGTATTCCTCACAATATTTAAATTTCTTGTGTGAAATGAGGAGTGGCACAAACCTAGAGCTTTGTCAACTAAGTTTTTGATCACTGTAGTTTTGTTTTGAAAAGGATGAGCAGAAAGGAAATTTAAAATTCTACCTAAATATGTAATTTTTCTATACCAATTGGTGAAAATATTACCATCCCAACCCTTAATTATTTCTAAGTCCAGAAAAATGATTCTATTATCCTGTTCTATTTCATGAGTAAATTGAAGTTTTCGATGAAAACTTTTAAAAGCATCAATGACCATCTGCAACTTTGCTAGAGGAACACTTAATAAGGTATCGTCGACAAACTGAAAATAAAAAGGCAAAACAAAATCTAATTTCCCAAAAGCAAAAACCTCCAAATCTTCCATCACTATTTCTGCTAAAATCGAAGAAATGACTGAACCTATGGGAGTACCAGACCTCTGTATATAAAAAGATCTATTAAATTTAAAATAAGTTGACTACATAATAAAAACTATTCCTTCGATAAAATGTTTTTGACTAAGAAATCATCACATGGTCATCCGGAACCGTATTCTGAATAATGTTTTTTTGAAATTCCCAGCTATTTTTTACATTATATTTAGAAGTTGTGATAGAGTCCTTGAGAATCAAATTAAAATTCTGTTCTAAACATTGTGTGGGAGTATTAATAGTTTTTTTTATACAAACAGTAATACTGCCTTTATCATCATTCATGCAAACCATACCAGGGTTGTTTCTAAGAAACTCTTTCGTCATCATGACACCTTGAGAAATTTTACGATCAATATTACTGATATGTAAACCACTTTTATCAACATAGCTCTTTGACAAGTGTAAGACCTTGTATCGGAAGTCCTGCTCATCCAAAACATGAATTTTCTATATATTTGAGTCAACATCTTTTATTATTTCAATTTTTTTTGCTTTACTTTTATCACACGGTTACTGAAACCTTGACCTAATCTGAGAATATCTGTAACTGAATTAGGAATTTGAATATCTGTTAAATTTACAAACCAAGTATCTTTATCTCCTTCTTCAAAAATCCTATGTAAATTTAAATTTTGCTCTTGAACATTAGTTTGCTGATGAATCAAATTAGGAAGTTTGTTATCAGGTTTTACATTACTGCTTAAAAATCTTTGATTTAGGAGAATCTGATGTTTTAAAAGAGTAATAATTTCATCTAGTTGTGAACAAACCTCTAATTCACTTCTAATTCTGAAAATTATTGACTGTTCTGGTACTCCCATATGTTCAGTAATTTCTCCGATTTTAGCAGAAATAGTGATGGAAGATTTGGAGGTTTTTGCTGTTGGGAAATTAGATTTTGTTCTGCCTTTTTATTTTCGGTTTATCGACGATACCTTATTATGTGTTCCTCTAGCAACGTTGCAGATGGTCATTGATGCTTTTAACAGTTTTTATCCAAAACTTCAATTTATTCATGAAATAGAACAGGATAATAGAATCAGTTTTTTAGACATAGAAGTAATTAAGGGTTGGGATGGTAATATTATTACCAATTGGTATAGGAAAAGTACATATTCAGGTAGAATTTTAAAATTCCTTTATGTTCATCCTTTTCAAAACAAAACTGCAGTAATCAAAAACTTAGTTGTCAGAGCTCCAGGTTTGTCCCACTTATCATTTCACACCAGAAATTTGAATACTGTTAGAAATACCCTTTTTCTGAATCATTATCCACAAAAATTAACTGAGAAACATATTGCAATTAGAGTTCAACAAATCAAAAACAAACAGAGTAATAATTTGCTTGTAGATAATCCGAAATAGTTAAAGGAATATAGTTCGTTTAATACTTTTGTTCTTCCATTTTTTGGCAAAATTTCTAAAACTATTGAACTTATTTAAAAAAAAAATGAAAAATTCATACCATTTTCAGTATACCAATAAAAATGGATTGAGTGATTAAATTTTGCAAAGATCCTTTGGATAATTTTGAAAAGGGCGGTGTCTATATGATAACTTGCAAGATCTGTAGGATAAATTATGTGGGACAGACTGGTAGACTTCTTAATACTCGGATAGAGGAACACAGAAGTGATGTTCGTTTGGGACGCTGTTATAAGAGTGTTCTTGCCAGACATAAAAAGGAATCTGTTGATGTTGAGAACGAGTTTGACTGGGATAATGTTCAAATTTTGCATAGTGAAAGTAATGAGAGAAAGAGAGAATTCATGAAAATGCTTCATATTAAAAAACACAAAAAGGTATCTATTAATTTAAAAACTATTTTGGATAAGTTGAACAAAAGTTATGCTAATATGTTTAATTATATTTAACGAGGCTGTTTCACGAATTTTGTTTTTGCTTTTACTTTCTCCGTTTCTGATGTAATTGTGACAGATATTTATATTGTGTTTACAACAGATTGGCCCACTGTGAACTCGCTAATAATAATCAATAATAATTTTGTAATTTTCTTCAACATTATTTTTTGAATTATTAACATATCTGTAATAATTTTAAAATTCAAATAAAATTGTCAACTTGATGTTCTATATATTTGTTGTGTTGTAACGTACAAAAAAATATGGTAATAATTCATTAGGTGAAATCGTGTAAATAAATTCAGTATTTAACATCCTATTCGATCGCTTTACGGAACATTAATATTACTCGCATTTCCAGAATCTGAAACGCCCTCAGAAAGGCATATTCAGAAACCTCAGAAAAATTTGATATCACAAGAGAAAAAATTATGATTTAAATATCCTAAAGGAGAAATTTACTATTCTCATTAAAAATATTAAATTCTGCAAACCTTTGCAGAAAATTTAAAATCATCCCTTAGTCACAAAGATTTATTATTGTTAGATATCGAGGTAGTAAACTAGGAGAGATTTAATGTATAAATTAATTAAAATTGAAATTATTCTATGGAGCAGAATTCGAACTTATAACAATTTCTTGCAGGAAAAATTTTCAACGAATAAAAAAGTATCTACATTACCGCTGCCTCCTTTTTTCTATACTATTGTCTACGTACGGTGATATATCGAGTTTCATGTTAAGAGTACGAAACACAAAGTTGTCAATAATTTTATCTGATCCAACAATTTTTTATTTACAAAATGAAAATTACTTTTCGTATACTTTAATTTCATAATGATAAACCATTATGAGCAGATAAATCGTCACAGAAAAAACAAAAGATAAAATTTACATTTATGCCAGGTGAAAGATTCACCGCAACAAAAATTAACTTTGCCTGATAAACTTGACACGATTCGAAGATAATTTCCGGTTTTTAACCCTGCCAGGATAATCTTTCGCCTTATAATGGGTCCAATTTTATTCGAGATGTAGCGAGAATCGCGATGCCAGCGCTATCTATCGTCGTTTATCTTCATGAAATTTAAGAGAAATGGGGATTCCCAACTGTCAGTTGCTTTTTGCGCTTTTTGCTAAATAGTATTAAATAAGTTCTAATTCGTCTACAATATTGTAATTTATTTCAGAGGCGATATATCAGTAAAAACAAATTTTTGTTTGTGATTTCTGTGTTGTTTTAAATCTGGTGTCCCGATTTATAGCTCGAATTCACTCATACTTTGCCGTTATCCCATTGCTGCTAAGGTCGCCGTAGCAGATGACAAGGTCTATCAAGCTAGCACCTCCACAAACAAAATTCCCAAATTTCTTCATGTCAGAATTTTGGGCTTTTTTTGGGCTGTATTGCCGATTTTTGGGCTCCGCTACTTTTTGTGAAAATTCAAATTTTGAGTGGAGGTGCTGACTTGAATCAAGCCAGCACCTCCACTATATAAAAATTGTAAGAAAAAAAAATTAAACACGTCAGAATTTTGGGCTTTTTTTGGGCTCTCAAACGCATCAACAACCAATTTCTAAAAACCACCCCTACAAAATATAAAACCACCCCTATGTAAAAAATCGAATTCGGAAAAAACAAAGAACACCAGAATTTTAGGCTTATTTTGGGCTCTAAAATGCATAAAAAAATAAAAAAATTACCCCTATTTTCAAAAAACCACTTCTTTGCAAAAAAAAGATTTGCAAAATCCGAAAGGCAATAGATTTTTGGCTCATTTTAGAGTCTCAAATGCACGCCACATTATATTAGAAAAACCACCCCTGTATAAAAAACATCAACCTAATAATAAAAACTTAAACCTTGCTGTTGGCATTTCTGAACAGCCCAAAAATCAGAGAATCCATTTGAACCGTAAAATTCGAAAAATATCAGAGACTCTAATATTCCGAAAAAGAATGGTTTGCACAAAATTATGTTTGATTGTTAAAAAGGGACTGTTTTTTAACGTCAAGTGTTGCGGATCAAAAATCGGAGTAGGTATTTTTAAGAAGCCCAATAATCATAAACTCTACTGACACTGGAAAATTCTCAAAAATATTAATTTTTGACATAGTCATATATACATGGTAGAGAAGGGTTAATTTTATAAGTTAAGGCTTAAAGCCCAAAAATCGGAGTGGATATTTTGGAGGAGCCCAAAAATCAAAGACCACATTGACACTAGAAAATTCCCAAAAATATTATTTTTTGACAAAATCATATATACGTGGTAGAGAAGGGTTGATTTTATACATTAAGGGTTGAAGCCCAAAAATCGGAGTGGATATTTTCAAAGAGCCAAAAATCAGAGACTACATTAACACTAGAAAATTCTTAAAAATATTAGTTTTTGACAAAGTCATATATACGTGGTAGAGAAGGGTTGATTTTATACGTTTAGGGTTGCAGCCCAAAAATCAGAGTGGGTACTTCCGAGTAGCCCAAAAATTAGAGACTTTACTGACACTGAAAAATTCTCAAAAATATTAATTTTTGATGAAGTCATATATACTAGGCAGTCTGATAAGTACCTGAAAATTCTAGAAGATGGCATTAGTATTCACTAATGTGAACCATTTTCGTCGAGCTTGATCCTTCAAATGACGCCTGTCAAAACTGCAGCCATTTATGTTTACGCATTTACAAGTTACAGCACTGAGAAGCGACTAACCTCCGAGTTTTTTTTAATATGGAAAAATTTGAGTTTCGAGTTTTGATCAAACACTACTATCTTCGTAAGAAAACGATATCCGAGACCAAGGCCAAGCTTGATAAGTATTACCCGGACTCTGTACCGTCGATTGGAACGATTCATAAGTGGTTTACCGAGTTTCGTTGTGGCCGTACGAGCACAGTTGATGCTGAACGATCTTAGCGCCCAAAAGAGGTCACTACACCAGAAAATGTCGAAAAAATCCATGATATGATGTTGAATGATCCCAAAGTGAAATTGAGAGAGAAAGCTAATGCTGTAGGCATATCATTGGAACGTGTGGGCAATATCGTGCATTCAGTTTTGGGCATGAAGAAGCTCTGCGTGCGATGGTTGCCGCGTTTGCTCACAGTGGACCAAAAACGAATTCGTGTGACAACATCCCAGCAGTATTTGGCATTATTTTCGCATAAGCCGACCAAGTTTTTGCGCCGATTCATAATCATGGATGTAACCTGGATCCACTACTACACTCCTGGGTGAACGCAACAGGCAAAACAGTGGGTTCCACTGGGCCAAAGTGCTCCGAAGCGTCCAAAAACGCAACAATGGGTCGGAAAGGTTATGGCCTCCGTATTTTGGGATGAACATGGCGTAATATTTGTGGACTATCTTGAAAAAGGTAAAACCATAACCGGAACATACTATTCATCATTACTGGACCGATTGAAAATCGAAATCACCGAAAAACGACCGCATTTGAAGAAGAAAAAACCGCTTTACCATCACGACAATGCGCCTGTTCATTCATGCTTAGTTGCACAAGCAAAATTGCATGAAATCGGCTTCGAATTGGTTCCTCAGCCACCGTATTCACCAGATCTGGCCCCCAGCGACTATTACTGGTTCCCTAACCTGAAGAGATGGCTCACCGGTAAGCGTTTTTACTCAAATGAGGAGATCATAGCCGTAACTGAGGCGTATTTTGGAGACCTTCCGATCGAGTACTTTTCGGACGGTATCAAAAAGTTAGAAAATCGTTGGACTTGCTGTATCGACCTAAAAGGAGAGTATGTTGAAAAATAAAACCGACTTTGGCCAAAAAAATGTCTCCGTGTTTCATTTTTCAGGGACTTATCAGACTGTCTAGTACATGGTAGAGAAGGGTTGATTTTATGAGTTAAGGGTTGAAGCTCAAAAATCGGAGTGAATATTTTCGAGGAGACTAAAAATTAGACTACATTACCACTAGAAAATTCACAAAAATATTATTTTTTGACAAAGTCATATACCATACATGGTAGAGAAGGGTTGAAGTTATACTTTAAGGGTTGAAGCACAAAAATCAGAGCCTACATTAACACTAGAAAATTCTCAAAAATATTATTTTTTGACAAAGTCATATATACGTGGTAGAGAAGGGTTGATTTTATAAGTTAAGGGTTGAAGTCCAAAAATCGGAGTGAATATTTTGGAGGAGCCCAAAAATCAGAGACCACATTGACACTGGAAAATTCTCAAAAATATTAATTTTTGACAAAGTCATATATACATGGTAGAGAAGGGTTGATTTTGTGAGTTAAGGGTTGAAGCACAAAAATCAGAGTGGGTATTTTCGAGGAGCCCAAAAATCAGAGACTCTGCTGACACTAGGGGCTTCCACCCTTAACTCATAAAATCAACCCTTCTCTACCACGTATATATGACTTCATCAAAAATTAATATTTTTGACAATTTTTCAGTGTCAGTAGAGTCTCTAGTTTTTGGGCTACTCGGAAATACCCACTCCGATTTTTGGGCTTAAACCCTTAACGTAAAAAATCAACCCTTCTCTACCACTTGTACACGAATTTGTCAAAAAAATAATATTTTTGAGAATTTTCTTATGTTAGTGTAGTCTCTGATTTTTGGGCTCCTCGAAAATATCCACTCCGATTTTTGGGCTTCAACCCTTAACTTCTAAAATCAACCCTTCTCTACCATGTATATATGACTTTGTCAAAGAATAATATTTTTGAGAATTTTCTAGTGTTTAAGTAGTCTCTGATTTTTGGGCTTCTCGAAAATATCCACTCCGATTTTTGGGCTTCAACCCTTAACTTATAAAATTAACCCTTCTCTACCATGTATATATGACTTTGTCAAAAATTAATATTTTTGAGAATTTTCCAGTGTCAGTAGAGTTTATGATTATTGGGCTTCTTAAAAATACCTACTCCGATTTTCGGTCCCCAACACTTGACGTTAAAAAACAGTCCCTTTTTAACAATCAAACATAATTTTGTACAAACCAATCTTTTTCGGAATATTACAGCGTTACTATAGTCTCTGATATTTTTCGAATTTTACAGTTCAAATAGAGTCTCTGATTTTTGGGCTGTTCAAAAATGCCAACACCAAGGTTTAAGTTTTTATTATTAGGTTGACGTTTTTTTACAAAGGGGTGGTTTTTCTAATATAAGGTTAAGTGCATTTGAAACTCTAGAATAAGCCAAAAATCTACTTCATTTTTGATGTCGCAAATTTTATTTTTTTCAAGGGGGTGATTTTTTGAAAATGCGGGTAGTTTTTTTTCATGCATTTTAGAGCCCAAAATAAGCCAAAAATTATGGTATTCTTTGTTTTTTTACATAGGGGGTGGTTTTATATTTTTCAGGGGTGGTTTTTGGAAATTGGTTGTTGGTGCGTTTAAGAGCCCAAGAAAGCCCAAAATTCTGACGTGTTTGATTTTTTCTTTCTTACAATTTTTATATAGTGGAGGTGCTGGCTTGATTCAAGTCAGCACCTCCACTCAAAATTTGAATTTTCACAAAAAGTAGCGGAGCCCAAAAGTCGGCAATACAGCCCAAAAAAGCCCAAAATTCTGACATAAAGAAATTTGGGAATTTCGTTTGTGGTGGTGCTAGCTTGATAGACCTCAGATGACAGCCTTTATTTCATCGCAGGATAAACTCTCGCCAAATAGCATGTAAGCTTTAACATCCGGCAATTCTACGTGCAAAAAAATTTAACTTTAGTTATTTCTGTGGTCTAGTACCTTTAATTCAATTCCTCAAACTTCCGACTCTACATGGCACATTTACAATCATAGAAACAATTTTAAATTACAAGGGCCTTAAACCGCACCTTTGAAAATTAGAATTGCAGTAGTTGTCAACAATTAAAAATGTAAATATTTTTAACAAGTGAAGCAGATTAAGGTAGTTACGCTGAAAGTCAAATCTCTGAAATTTTTTTTCTGTAATACTAAAAATCAATTCAATATTACTGATTATGACATTTTAAATTAAAAACATTTTTTACCACTTACATTTTTAAGCTTACAAGAAAGATTTATTTTAACAATATTCATGGTAATTGAACTTTATCTTTCTATCGCTTCTTACCGATTTTAAAAAATTGCTTGACTTTTAATAAAATCGAATAATTCTTTAAAATTATTAAGAAGCAACAATACATTTTCCGCAAAAAACAATGTATTTTTTTCATAAGTGATTGGTAATATCATTTTAATTCTTAAAATCATAGAAGACTTTTTTCCTCTGGAGCCCTGGTTTTGGGCACGATAACAAACTTCAAATTGAGAAAATGTAAAACACACATTTTAAAACATACATAAAAAATTTATTTTAACAATGTGTTTTTGTAATTGAATTTTATCTTACAATCACTTTTTAACAATTTTCAACAATTGGCATTCTTTTAATACAATCCCACCATTATTTTCTAAATATCTAACAAGAAACAGCGAGAAAGAATGCAATCACAAAAAACTATTCTGAAAATAATTATTTTTCGTAAGTTTTAGACTTTTTTTCGTACAGAAAGATTTTTTTATTTATAAGGAATGAGAACTCACTCAAATTTGAAACAAATGGAAAACAAAGTTCCAAAAGTTGCGATACTTTTTTGCAATTAGGACAAACTATAACATTTGGTTTGCCGCCGAGCCATGTCATGAAAACGGCGTTATTGTTTGATAACATTTTTTCGTTTTCGCGGATGTTGGAGATCATTTTAAGAATGGCTTTCGTATCAGTCTCGACCTTTCTTTGTTACCGTTGGTGTCTTTTGCTAATTTGCGTTCATTTTTCTCGACATCTTTTAATTTATTCCAGAGCGTTTATACCTTCTCTCCTTTGTGCTCTATAAAAAGAATATATAAGCAAGGTGTGTGTTTTGTCTGTGTCTTTCGGAGGACGTTTTAGATTCTGAGAACTTATACGATCCTATGTAATACACCATTTTCATTTTTTTTGTACCTTAGAACAGAACAAATAGGTAAAACGATAAAACTATAATTTCATAGGGATTTTGAAATTATGCTTATTTATGTCAAGACAATACATGTGAATTATTTACAAAATAGTTTTCAAATCAAGTTTTTAAATTATTATTGAATATTGTTACAGAATTGACAGCAGCATCCGTTTTTACTTGTACACTTTTCCTTTTGCAAGACCACTTTTATTATTCTGAAAAAAGGTGTATTTTTGACTCAAATTGCAGTGATGTTGTTGCCTTCGCCAATCGATCTATCAGCACTATCAGCTGTCCTTTGGCTTTTTTTACACATCACGTCATTGATACACTATTTTACTCTCAAATTACATTTTTAAAACTTCAAAATCAATTAAATATCATAAGTTGTTGGCCCTTATGACATGTATATGTACATATTTGTTTTTGCATAAAACTTTTCGGTAGACTCCTTGAAAAAAGATATTACGAAAATATTAATGTTTTAACATAATCAATAATAAATATAAAACTTTTGATTCGCAATAATGTGATATTATCATTAAGGCTATCACAATTTCAAATCACGAAATGAAAGTAGATAATCAGGATGTGTTCTGGACGGAAAATTTTCGATATATAATTAATATGATTTTGAAGAATACAATACACAGCGAACTTTATTGACAATAGTCACAAATTCATAGGGCTAATAATGTACGCCCAATATTGCAAATAACACAGACCGACATGATGTTGACCCAGAGAGCATAATATACTTTTCCGAAGGTTTTGGGTATGCTGAATCCGAATCTGATGTCCAAATTTCTCGATTTGCTATGGTTTCCGAGATATCCTAACATACACGTGCAAAAACAGCGATTTTTTACCTAAACAGAGGTAAAGTCACAAACATAAAAATTTCAAAATGTGATATCTCAGCAAAAACAAAAGATATTTTAACAAACTCAACGGCATTCGAAAGGGCGAGACTTATACTTAAAATGGCGTTTATGACTTTTTGAGTAAATGAAAAATTCTATACTAAATAACCTCGAATATAGGCAAAAAGGCTGTTTTTGCACTTTTAGGTTCAAATATCTCGGAAACCAGAGCTAGTTGACAAATTTGGACATCAGATACTGATTCAGCATACAAAAAACTTTAGAAATTTATATTCTGGTTTCTGGGTAAAAATATTGTTGGCCTGCGTAATGTTCCTGTGCAACCACTTTGGGACAATTTGTTACAGGTAGATACACTACCCAAAATTCCTCCTCTGGCAAAGTGTAGGATCCATCGCAGAAAATGCATTTAGTACATGAATACATGAATCCATTCTTTTTACCATTCAGAAAGTTGAGTAATGTCTATCTGTGATTTTTTGGACAAAAAAATGTGTATCATATTCGAGCCACTACCTACAAAATTTTCATATCTAAAAAGCATAACCTCTAAAGAGAAGCATCTCCATATTCTTTTAACCCTATTGTCCTTACTACAAGCAACATTTATAAATGAAACTCCATTCAAAAGATAATAAATGTACATTAAAGGCTCATCGAAAATGAACTTGAGAATGACCGTTTATATACATTTTTATTACTAACGGAGTACGCGTTTTAGTTTGTCAGAAATCCAAGTGTGCCATATTCGAGCCATCTCCTCTATTATTATTATTGATTTTTGCAGCCCATAATTAAATCGATTTACTTTCTGAGATTTTCAGTGTGATGTTCACTTATAAATATTAAAACGATTTAATGAGAAATCGGAGACTCTCATCAGCGCGCTATCCCAATCTGTCGTACTGAGTTCTCTCATTTCCCTGAATAAAATTAGAATCCTTAATGTTTTCCCTACACCCGACTTGGTTTGATATTTATAACTTATAACCGATTTTGAAATCGATCTTTATTTAAATTTTCTAGAATAAAGAGAAAACGAGGCGCGGTGCCGACGGCGATATTTTAATTATTCATCTCTAATAATTGAATCAACTTTGAGCGGTTCCTTGCAACTTTTGGGAAAAAGTTTTCATGGCCACCTTTCTGTAGACGCTGGCCAGAGAGAAAAAAGGAAAAGAGAACAAGAGAAGAAAAGGTCACAAAACACAATGCTTCGAGAAATTTCAGATACGCTTTCTCTTGGATTCTATGCTCGCTTAAGCTTATTTTTTCGTTTTTCGTCTCGATTCAACTCGCGTTTTTATCAACTTTTTATTACATAGGATTCTAGAATTATGATTAATAATAATAATACATTACATATCGGCGAAGTCATAACTAAAAACTTTAAAAGCATACAAGTTGTAACATGGTAATTCACTACAATTTTGTTTTGAATTAACAAATTTTCAACGAAATTCATGAAATTTTTAGTATAAAAGAGCAAGGTTGCATTCACTTCCCGATACCGACATTTGCAAAAATTTAGAGCGTTTGGCAGGTTCGTATCTATGATAAAATTAGCTTTTAGCAAATATGAAGAATTAATTTTCACAATCTAAAAAAGAAAAGAAAAAAATGTTTAATTTCAAAGCATCCTAAAGATTGTGAAATAATGTAAAAAGGCATACATGAATCTGAATGTACACTCAAACTGTAAATATAATAATGTAACCTTTGGAGCCAAAGGGTCCTATTTGTGGAGAATTATACACAAAAGGAAGAGCAGACTGATAGGGCGAGAATCAGTTGGAGAGGTAGAAGTTGCCGCTAGTCGCGGAAACGTCAATAACGATATTGTTTGCCGTCTGCCTTCCATAATACGATAAGTGGATGTAGATATAACGAAACGACCCGGACCGGGGTTGAAGGTGGAATTCGACTTTACAGCTGTGACGTCGAATCTGAATTCTGTCGGCGTTGCAGAAGGGAATCGATGACAAGCTCGTAAAGTGACGGTTGATCCCTTACCTCCTTCACTTTTAAAAAAAGTTGAAAAGATGAAAATATATGAGAGGAAGAAAATGCGATTTGGATGTCGGTCCTCAGTCGATAGTAGAGCGTTAAATCCTTTATATGCCAGTGAATATGCTGACTTCAGATTCTCGATGTTAAATTAACCGAATCACACTGAACAACAATGAAGAGAAGAATGAATTTTATAACTGGAATGTCTACAGGTCATCCTTCCTTTGTCGTATGAAAACCTGTTTTCATTTTTTCATTTTTAATCTTAATCTATGTCATGTTAGATCAAGATAAAAATTGCTAGCTGCAAAGAATCCTTTTGGGTTTATTTATTTCTTAACAATTTTGTGAGCTTTTATTCTGTCTTTCCCAGCAAAGAAATTGCAAACTAATGCCGGGAAAGGTTTATTTTCTCTTTTTAATTTAGAAAATACAATTTTATTCGAATAATTTTAGATTCAAGGAGGCTAGAAAGTAGAATTTTGTCTTATACAGTGAAGTCTCGCATACTTCCGCGGCCTTGAAACATAACGATTCTTTCAAGGTTAGAGGGGCTGTCACCACTGCCGCGACCATTAAATTATTTTTTTCAATAGACTTTCATTTGTTGCACCGTCTATTTGACATAAATAAAAACTATCAATAATGATACAGAGAAATACACATGACTCTGAGTGGAGTAACTCGAGGTGTAGTAATTCTTAGAACTGAAAAACACCAGCAGCATAGCGGGCAGGCGTAATGCGCGGGGACTCATATGCGGAGAGCTCTGCAATATTATGCATTTAAATTGGAGACGGTTCAGGCCCTATTTGCGCAGTTGAAAATCCCGCGTTAATCTTACTGATTTTCAAGTGTTTTTGTTGACGTGCGAACTAAAAATAAATTGAATAAAATCTAAAAAAGACTCAAATATTTCGCGAAATATTGAGTTTTGCAGCATGACGTGCGGATGCGGTCATGCTGAGATATGTGGAAATGTCTGAAGGTTAGAATAGTGCTTGATATTGGATTGCAGACAACTTTTTGGAGAAAGTATACTAAACGTATAACAGTAAGTTTGAACATTAATATTTTTAAAGTGTAGAATTCTAGGACAAATGGGAATGTCAGCCGCCAGAAAGGTAAGCACAGTTCTTGGCATATGAGTGCAGACAACTTTTTAGATAAAATAATCTAAGCGTAAAGGTAAGTTATGGGGATGAGTAGGAATATTTTTGAAATGTAGAATGAATTTTCTTAGTTATGTTTTATTTATTTTTTTTAAATTGACGACTTTTCAGTGTCACGAAATACAATCAAGCTGAAATGTTGTATGTTAGATTTTATTTAGTGACACTGGAAGGTCGTCAATCGACAAAAGAATGGAACATAACTGAGTAAATACATTCTACACACGACAAATATTACTATTCTGACATTTTTGAGTTACTTTTACGTTAGAATATTTTCTCGAAAAAGTTGTATGGATTTAAATGACGCCATGCTCAAATACTCAATTTAAAATAACTAGGGCTTCTTGCTCTTCGGGCCTCGTTTTCATTGGTCAGTCGCTGATGCAGGATCGGTTATTTAAAATCGAAAAATAAAAATATTGAAGTTCTAGCTGTTCTGCAGCTAATTTTTACTATCCTGAACTACTATGATTTGCTTGAACAAAAAATAAAACTTGAAGCTATCATAAATATGTACATAGGAAAATAAATATAAGTGCAACAAATATGACCTATTTGTCCATGAAAAAGAAAATATCATTTCCAAAAAAGTTTTTCATGCTAAATTATATAATTATGGAAATAAGGGTTATTTCCTTTGTTTTTGAATAGACAAGAAATCTAAAAAGCGTTTTTAGTGTTAGTAGTAACCGTTAGCAATGTACATAAGGGGAAACAATCGCTTTCTGTTCAGCTGATGACACTGGTGGAAGTTGCTAAACAAAATCGAGTCCGTTTAAATCCGAACACTAAATAATTCGGCTCGATTACGATCGAATGCAAAATCCGTTTTCCTACTGATTTCGACATTTGAAGTGCAACCTAAATCCAGTCCGAATGTTTCCGTTCTATTACGTTTAATTCTTTTACAGCCCGAATCGATGTTTCAAGCTCATTAGAAATAAATCCGCAACCACTGCGCAGTCATTCCGAATGATTCTGGGCAAATCTAGGAAAAAATGTATTTCGTCTGAATCCGTCTGATAATGAAATGTCATTCCGAATGGCATTAAATGATTCCATACTTCAATCAGAATGTTTCCAGTTTAGTTTGGATAAAATTTTCATTCTGTCTGAATTCAGCGCAATACGCAAGCTCATTCTTAATAATTCTGTTGTGTACCACGTATAATAATGCAAATTTTGTTCCGCCTGACTTCGTGGCAAGGCGCAAATTAATTCATAATGACCCAGTGCCATTCCAAGTTCAGTCCGAATGATTCCTCATCGATAGGAAAGAAAATAATTAATATTCATTCCAGGGGAATCATTGTACTCAAATTCTGTTATATTTATTAAAATTTCTTTAAAACTAAATTTGAATTAAATTATAGATAATTTAAAAGAATTGATCTAAATTCAAGAGAGTTTCAGCGAATTCGGGCGCATTCAAGAGAACTCAAATAAATTCAAGAAAATCGTGAAGAATTCAATGGAGTTCGCGGAAATTCAATTGAATTATAGTGATTTGAATGAAACACAAATAAATTCGCAGAAATTCAGGGTAATTCAAGAGAGTTCAGGAAATTTATGGGAATTCAAGCGAGTTTTAGATAAGTCAAGCAAATTCCATAGAATACATTGAGTTCAAAAGAAATCAAATAAATTCGAGAGAATTGTGTGAACTAAGATTTACTATGAGGTGGGAGACGAGAAAAATAAAAAAGTGAATAACGACGCAAATGAGATGAATATGGACGAATAAGAGGGGAGTAACATAACTCAAGTGTGAATAGAATAAAAATAAGTAATATGAAGTAAGGGATGTAAGAGCTCAAGCTCATGAGCAAGAAAATAAGGACGTAAATGTGATAACTGAGTTGGAGTATGGCGCAAAAAAAAATGAAATGAGAAAGAACTTGACAAATAGGTTATCAGTAGAGCAAGCGAGGAAATGCATGTTGAAAGGAAGGTGATTAATGAGCGTGTAAAAAGTAGGAATAAAGAGTTTCAAAATAAAAAATAACGAAAAAGATCTTAGGATCGATTTAAAACGAAAAGTGCAAAAAAGAGCCGGAGTAAAATAGTACTTGAAAAATGGAAGAGTGAGAGAAAGTCAGAAAATAATAGCGGAAGCAAAACTTAGCTTATGAAAGAGAGAAATTGTCATTCGATGAAGCAAAAAGAAATAAGTGTGTTGTATATGGTATGCAAATGGCAAGAGTTAGAGCGTTGTGTCGAGAGTTGTCTCAGTATGATAGAAAAAGGAATATCAGATGAAAAAGCTTGCCTAGTAATTGATAAAGAGAGGTGCTGTCCTGGCGAACGAAGTTTGTAAAACCCACGTAGAATGAGAAAAAGGCGTTAGATTGAATGAAATTAAAAAAAATAGCCAAAACAAAATTTGTTGGTAAGATAAGCTGAAACTAAGAAAATAGGCGAATGAGTAGGAAGGCGGTGAACCAAGCAGTGCAGTGAGGACGCTGAGCGAATCGAGTATCGGCAGCTAGGTGAAAATAACGAAGCAAACGAAAATAGAGAGGAAAAAGAAAGCAGAGAACGAAGCAAAAATAAAGAGCGATGCGAGAAAACAGAGCGAAAGAGCTTTAACAGTGAATTAAGCGAAGGTTATGTGATTTTTCAAAACATAAAAATACGTCTGTCCTTTTCTTAGCCTAAGCCTAAAAGTTTTTTCATTCAAAGACGAATGACTAGAATCTGAATAATAAACTGATATCTGGGTGAATATATTAGTAGACATACGAAGTTATTTTACAATGAATAGTGGTTATGTTTACAAATTGCAGAGGACAGCTTCCTCCACGCTGGTTCAGTTTGCGTAGTATGATTTTCCATTACAGCAAGCAAACAAGGCCCGGACGACCTGCCAGGAAGATTAAGAGGGATGATAGTTGTAAAAGCGCTTTGCGCCAACTTCCACGTGCCTGTTAATGCGACAGAAGCCGTGCTCCAGTAGCAGTTCACGTACACGAATTAAAGTACACATGTGTACACGTGTTTTGTCGACTGGTGCACTCAGCCAATTCCGAAACTTTCCCTGATGATGAGTTAAGGTGTTCCGGAAGCCATGCGCTAAATACACTGCTTATCGTAATGTATTTGGTTAGTCTTTTAATTCCAAGTTAACATAATTGTGTCAACACTAAGCCTTATGTGTGTTCCAAAATATCCACGAAATAACTATAAATTGCATCTAAATAGTAACAACATATTTTGAAACAAAAATCTTATCTTATCATGGAGTTTAAAAGAATTTGTGTCAACTTCCGTTTCAAATCATGCAATATTTCATTAAAACTCTAAGCTATGGTGTCCAAATGATTTTATATTTTGATATATCATTCTAGAGTATTTTTTGAAAAACCGCAGATGTACGAGATTTTTTTTTATATTTGACCTGGGAATTCTGACTTTTTCAATTGAACCCCAACAAAGTGAAAGGTTTCAAAAATGTAAAATGCGGGTTTTTTTGTAAAAATTTTAAAAACGAATTTTCTCGAAAACCAAACTTAAATTGTGTTATTAGGAGGTAATATTTACTACAAATTTCTTGAGTTTAGTTCTGTGTAAACCACTGATTCACATTGAAAAAATTATTATTGAAAAATCTAGGTCTTTGTATTTTTCTCAAAAACAACTATAGCTAATAAAAGTTTAAATAAAAGTATGCAAATCTAAAAAATGTATACAAAAAATTTTTCGTTCTTCAGTGATATCTTGCATCATTTACAGAAAAAAACGAAAAATTATATTTAAAAAAACCATGCGCAAATCTGATAGCATGTCTTTCTTACATTAGAAACTTTTTAAAAATATTGAAAAAAACCTCAAGTTTTCGTGAAAATCTTCTTTTCATGTTCTAATAATTCGTTGCAAAAACTGAAGAAAAAATGTTCTGAAACGCTCCTCCTTTGTTATGTTTTCCCATACTTATTTACAGTTTCTGTTTGTAAAATGAAGGCAACATAACCATTATTGAAGTGTACTTCAATAATGGTTATATGCGTATACTAAATTTCATATACGTGTATACTAATTCAGTATATGCATATAATAAATCTAATGCACACTGATATACTAAATTTAATTTCGTGTTGTGCATTCTTGCTTCCATTATATGTATACTAAATCAAGCGCTGATTTTTCTAACAGTGTAGGGAAATTAATTATTTTTAACATAATATTTTATCACATTCCCATCATAATGAGAAGGTATTGTTTCTATGTGAAAACCTCATATCACGGATTTCTTTAAATGTCCATGTTTCGAGACCCCCTGAATCCAAAAACCCCAGTTTAACGATAGTGTCTGTCTGTCTGCGCTTGGAATCTTCTTATACCGGATAACCTTTAAAAGACTGTTCGGATAGGATTATGCTTTGGCACACAGTTTCAGAGGCCAAAACGAAAGTTCGAGTTTATTAACCACCTATTTTACATAAAAACTCAGACAGTTACAGCATTTTCAAAATTTGTAGACTATTTTTTTAAAGCTTTGGTTGAGCAATTAAAAAGACGAGAAATTTATCCTTATGGTCTTTTTCGATAAAAAAAATACCAGAGTTATAGCATTTACAACATTTAAAAAAGGATCATTTTAAGCTAAACAACACATGATATGAAACAAGAAATATAAAGGAAAAATATTATATTTTGAAAGCCCTACAAGATTATCATAACAATTTTTTGCATTCTCTTGAATAATCGAAGTTTCCAATTTTGATCGCACCAAAAATAATGAAAAACAAAAAATTTGATTTTGCTGTCAAACTATGCAAGATACGAAAAAAGGTAAATCAACGAAAATTGTGTACCGAAAAAAGTTTGTTATTAATCACTTTTCTATAGGACACGCCGTTTTTATTGTATTCGTAAAAACAACAATAAAAATCTTTAAAAAATCCAATTTTGCTCAAAACAACAGAAGCTAACAAAAAATAATTAGCCAAAAGTTTTTCTTTTAAAAGAGATATACAAATTTGGCATTAATAATTTTTGTATTAGAACTCGCAGTTATTGTCTAAATCGTAAACAATAACATTAAAAATAAAAACATTAAATTTTTTGTAAAGTGCTCGCTTTTTGTATTTCCCCCTCATTTGCGCACATACCTTTTAGAATGAAGGGTCAATAAAGCATCTACGCCTGTAATTTGGTGATTGTGAATTCTCTTTTTTTAAAGCGCATGCGGCTTTAGCGAACCCATTCCATCATGTATTTCGTGCTTCGCATTCGATTTTGTCCAAAATACAAACGATTCTACATTGTGTTCAACATTATAATATCAAATGCATATTACATTTTTTTGTACCTGGGCTTGGAATAGCTTATTCAAATATTGAGAAATAAAGTACAATTTTTGTTTCTCAGCTATCCTGAAAAATGTATATTATTGTCCAAAAATTTAATTTTTAAAGTTCAAATTTTTTACGATTAAACCAAAAATTATGCGTCATATCAAAAAGTGTTTCCCAACGAATTTGTATTTTTATTTTAATGTACATTATTTGTCTTTTCATATGTTTTTTGGTACCTTGTGTCGTTTCTTTAAAAATAAAAATTTTTATTATTCACATTATTTTTCACGATTAAAAAAATAACTACGCATCCTATAAACAAATTATTGGTAACAAGTTTATAGCTATTTATTGGATGAACACATTTTGTCAAGACATATTTTTAGTCTGTGTCGTTTGTCCAAAAATTTAATTTTTTTATTTTCATTGCTGTTTTTTACGAGTGAAACAAAAACTACGTGTTCTACGAACAATTGATTATTAAGGAATTTGTAGATCTTTGTTTGAATGGACAAATTTTGTGGATTCATTTTTTCGTATCTTGGACAGTTTGTCTGAGAAAGCGAATGTTTTATATTTCATTATTTACTAGTACGATCAGAATTTGAATTTTTAATTTTTAAAGAAAGTTAAAAAATGTATAGTGTCAATCTTGTAGGGTGTTCAAAAAGCAATGTTTTTCTGCTCTGCACTTTTTTTCCTACCGTGCGTTGTGTGGCTTAAAATCTTCATTTTTGTCCTTTTTAATTTTGTAAATTCTAAAACTCTGGCAATTTACTTCTATCGAAAAGATTCATTTTGGTAAGTTGTTTGTCTTTTTCAATACTACAAATAGTCGTACATATAATATTCAAATTCTAAATAAAAAAAGGTCTCGAAAATTTTTTAAATGCTCAAACTTTTCGAATATTCATCCAAAATGGCAGCTAACAAACTTAACCTTCAGCTTACGACACTTATGTGAAGACTATACAAAAAGCCAATCCAGTCTTTCAAGTCTGTCGGAAGTAATCATTCTGACAGACTCAAAATCTACATACATACACACACAAAAACAGGCAGCCACATTGGCGAAATCCTGTTTTTCGGGATCAGAGGGTATCAACACGTGGACATTTGACGAACACGGGGGGAAGGGGTGTCCCAATTTAAGCAAATTTAATATCGTCTCTAATTAGAATGTAACAAAAAGATGAACTTTTTGAAAAAACGACACAAGCTAAAATAACATTTTAGTTAATAAAATTTCTCGTCTAAATTATATCTAAAAATTTTTCTCAGAATTACTTTACGCTACCCGAGTAAGAATGCTCTGACCTGAGTTCGACTTGGTTATGTCTTGAGTTCGTCTCCAATACATCGATGTCTGGCTGCGCCTCAAAACTGAGTCGAGATACAGGCCTTCGTCTTACTTTTATGGCCACGACAGGTAAAACGGCGTTTACTTGTCTCAAGTCAAGCCTTGCCTTGGCTAAGACG
This sequence comes from Belonocnema kinseyi, assembly GCF_010883055.1. Taxonomy (NCBI): domain Eukaryota; kingdom Metazoa; phylum Arthropoda; class Insecta; order Hymenoptera; family Cynipidae; genus Belonocnema; species Belonocnema kinseyi. Next base: position 116,482,543 of record NC_046657.1, on the reverse strand, counting down.
ACGTTTACTTGTCTCAAGTATACCTGCCTTAATACAAACCTTTTTCAGCTCATAAATGAGATTAAAATTGATGGAAAAATTTTGTAATGATTAAATTAGTTATTTTTAATTAAAAAATTCAGAATAAATTTTCTTCAAAAAAGATCAAAATGGTTACTTTCTAGAAGGATCTCCTAAATTGTTAGAAATACCTAAAATCAAACAAGATTTTCGGGATGATCATCAAACAAGTATAATACAAATGAAAATGCG
>NC_046657.1:116467223-116482191 GCF_010883055.1 Belonocnema kinseyi | reverse complement strand
TCTGTCATTTTTCCGTAAATTTAATTGGTTTATCTTTAAGGTTCTTTTTCACGATTTCAAATAAAGATATGCATCCAACCCGAGTGAAAATGCTTCGACTTGAGTTCGACTCGAATTACCCCCAATGAAGACATGTTGAAGTCGAAAAGGTCGACTTGAGCATGCCTCAGTTTTGAGACGCATCCAGACTTCAATTTATGTCTATATTTATTGTATAAATTATACAAGATTGTTTAATCATTAACAAAGATTAGCTTTTATGACAGTCAGAATCACTCTTTTTTTTAGGACAGGTATACACTCGAAGTTATAAACCGCTCTTGTTGAACTCATAAAAATTTGACTCAAGAGATAAATTTATGTCTTCAAGACATAGAAACTTGTCTCCAGGACATAAATTGAAGTCTGGATCTGTCTCAAAACTGAGGCATGCTCAAGTCGACCTTTTCGACTTCAACATGTCTTCATTGGGGGTAATTCGAGTCGAACACAAGTCGAAGCATTTTCACTCGGGTTGGATGCATATCTTTATTTGAAATCGTGAAAAAGAACCTTAAAGATAAACCAATTAAATTTACGGAAAAATGACAGAAGTTGAAATGAAATTTTAATAACAAAATTGTTTTTTATAGGTTTCCTGTTTTTTAATTCTAAAAACCAGATAATAATATAATAAAATGATAAAATGTGATAAAAAAATGTGTACTTTATTTTGCAATATATGAATAAGCAATGCCAGGCAGAGCACAGAAAAAAACTGGAGGTTCAATAAAGTTGCGGCTCAAATAAAAGTTGGGATCATTTACAACTTGAGCTCCAATATATACCGGTAGAGACCCAAAAGGGTTCGTTTAGAGCGACATTCACAAACCACAAGTTTGCAAAGTAGGGCTGGTAAGCTAGGAATCGATTTACAGTTATCGACCGATAACTTGAAACGAAAAGTTTCTTGCATATGAATATGCCTTTATGTTGACAACTTTGCGACATTACCTGCAAATGATATTTATCAAGTCATTATATCTATTTTGATTGCGATATTATTTTTTTGATAATTATCTTCATTAAGTTGTGTCTAACAGAGTTCAATTACATGTGTGCTTTAAGGTAAATATTGTGTTATTAATTAAACATAATATCGAAGTGGGCAAAGCAAAAAATAGGTTCTTCAGTAATAGGGCAAATTACAATTGAGATCGTTTAGAACCCCAAGTGTGGTATCATTTAGAGCTCATTTATCGTTTTGCCTCCTTTTCAGCAAGTGGAGTGCATTTTTGTTGCAGCTCCTTTGGAACCAAAAATGAGTTCCAAGGGAAACTTCAGTTATTTCTGTGAGGTATCTAAATAAGTGCGATATACATTTTCTATAATGGTGTTAAACTTAATGAAGAAAAGTTCACATTTTTGCCAAAATCGAGTGCAAGACACGAGATACGCGATGAGAATGTGTTCGTTAAGGCCGAAAGAGGTTTAACAAAAGACAATTCATAATCACCAAATTACAGTTGTCGATACATTGACCTTTAATTTTAAAGGGTATATGTGCACACATGTGGTGGAAATACAAAGACCGAGCGCGTAGTGCGAGCCAAGTAACTTATCGAGCGCCAAACGCAAGATAAATATATTATCGAGCGTGAAGCGCAAGAACCAACAGACGCGTCCCCTCGGCGAGCTCAAACTTACAAGCCGTGCGCGAGGTTAACAAACGATTGTGCAAACTATGCAAGATATTACAACAGCGCAAGAGTTATTTTTTTTTTAATTTTCTAGATGTGCAAACTTTTATCTGATTATTTTTTGTATCTTTCATTATTTCCAAGAAAAATTCGTAAATTAATATTTTTCAAATAATTTCTTTCAATGTGAAGCAGTGACTTAACAATAATGAAACTCAGGACATATGTGGTGCATGCTAATATTGCATTTAAAAAATTTGTTTGGATCAGTTGAAAAAAAAAATAATTCCGATTTCAAGCGAAAAAAAGAAAATCTGGAACACCTGTGATCGTTCAGAAAATACTGCATGATGAAAAAAGTCCTCTTCATTTTCCAGAAGTCGCAGGTAATCTTAAAAAGATTGTAAAAAATCAACTACCAAATTTTGCCGATCAAATGTTGATACACGTGTTCCTTTATTCTCACTGTAGAATTATATATCCAAACACCAAATTACGATGACACTCTAAGCCTCGTAACAGATGTTCGAATAACATTTTTTTTCCTGTCCGTATAGTGGTTGTGATTGTCCTGTCCCAGACGATTCAGCCAAGTTTATACTGTCTCTAGTCTGCTCCGTACTTTGAGGAATTTTTTACAATTATATAAAGTCTGAGTTGCTCAAAAAGTTCCCATATTTTCATAATGATGGAACTTGCAAAAGTATTTCAGAAATTTCGTTCCATAATATAGTGTAATAATTTTGAATACAGTTTTCCTCAAATTTGAAAATGGGTATACTAGAATTAAAAGACAATTTATACGTATAGCCATATTTCTGTTATTTTTCGATTATACCCCGTCTGAACTTTTAATCAAGTTTCTCAACTAAAATTTCAACCCATGCGCTTTATATCTACCTCTAGCGATGGAAGGAACATAAGAGAACATGAAACCGCTTGACTTTGATAATCTCGTAGATATGTCCTGAATTAAATTATGGAAGAAATTCGCTTATACGAGTTTAAGGATTTTCCCACTTAGCCCCATTTTAAACACCCAGGTAAGAAGTTGAGTACTAAACTCAATTAAACAGAGTTGAAATATGGTTGATTTTACAAAGTAAATTCGATTTTATGAAATAATATTAAAAATTGTAATACTTCATGTCTCAAAAAAACTCAATTAACTACTCAATAATAACTCAATAACGCTAGGAGGAAGAGATATAGATATTCACTAAAGGGTTGTGGGGCAGATCAGCAGTGCTGGTAAGGAAAGGGAGAAATTGGGCGAAGTAATGATGGTGATGAAAAGAACGGAGATGAGGGACTGATGATGATGGTGTATAGACAGGGCACTTGGAAGTTTCAACGTGCAAAATTGGGAGTATCCCGCCTGTACACGTGAATTGTTTTCAGAGTAAGGTATGCACGTCGACACTTAGCCGTTCACATTTGGCACCCTACCAACGGTTCACGTGCAAATACGGGGGACTCCAAACTGTGCACGTTTTAAATAATACGATCAGGTCTTTAACGGACAAGCACACGTACGCAAATGGGATATTCCTAACTGTGATCGTCTCAATTTGCGAGGGATACAACGTGGTATAACGTCACAATTAATATGATCTGTAGGGATGGACAAAAAGCTCTGAAGCTCAGGCTGAGTAATCTTTTGACTTGACTTTTCCGGGTTGCGTCGGGCCGGAACTGTCGAGAACCTGAAAAATTCGAGTGCCCGGTTGGTTTCGAGAACGCAGGACAGGTCGGGTTTTGAAGTAGTGTCGGGTACTTAAGTTGTATCAAATACTCGAATTTTGTCGATTACCCGAGTCGAAATATAACCCCTACTTTGAGACTCTTCGGGCTAATATTTGTAGGGGCTTAGGTTGTAAAGTAGATGATATTGTCATTCGATTTTTGTCCCTACTTTTGCGCTCTTATGGACACAAATTTCCGAATCTTCCATTTAAGGCGTGAAAATAGAGGCTTAGTTTTTCTTTCTAATGTATCGCTCCACACTCTACCTTCCTGTACAGAATAAAATTATTTGACGAAAAATTAACAAAATGGAGCAAGAAGAAGACATAGTGACATTTTCGTGATGTTTCAAATTATTTTGTACACAGAAAAAAATGTTCATTAAATTTTATAGAAACAATTATTTACTATCACACAATCGCTACACTATTTATAATCTCACGCCATAAAAGTTTTTATTTGCCGCGGGCTCGAACCCTATAAGTTTCGCATTCCTAACGCCTGAAGCCTCTCGGCTAGCCTAGCTTGAAGTATTAAAAAAAACTGAAATATAACCTACAGCTGTGTAAGGTCATCTATCTGCAATTTTTTGTGACACATTCTGTAAAAAATATTGCTACGCTTATAATAATATATGTACTAAGATTTTAAATTTTAGAAATACTGCAAATTATTATTGTATATTTTATGTGCTTAATAAATATTTAAACTTAGTCCAAAAATATTTCAAGATATTTTAATAGATTAAAAAAAATACAATATATATTTTCAGAAATTTAATAGATTTTAAAGGATTTCCACAAATTTCCGAAAATTTCAAAAGATTTAACAGACTTTATAAAAAATTCAAGAACATTATTAATATTTTAGAATTACCTTAAAATATCAAAACTCATTTAAATCCTACTAAAATTCCTTAAAAATTACTTAAAATCCTTTAAATTAATTAAAAATATTTTCAACTCTTTTAAATAATTCGAAAAATTTAGAATTCAATTATAAACTTAAAAAATTTCTAAATCAAATAACTCCTGTTAAATGCCTTGAAACTTCTGAAAATCTCTTTAAATATATAAAAATATTTTTAAATTACATGAAGATCCTTAAGCTCTTTTGAATTTTTGAAAAATTATTACAAATTTTAAACTGTAATAAATCGATTGAAATGCCAGAAAATCCTTCAAAATGACTAAAAATCTCTTGAACTTATAAAAATCATTATAAAGTCTTGGAAATCTCTTGAAAATTCTTGTACTTTTTGGAATTATTCTAAAATCTTTGAAAATTCTTTAAAATTACTTGAAATCTTTTGAAATTCATTTATAAACTTTAATCTTTTTTCATTCAAAAGAATTGTTATATCTCGTTAAATCAGTTTGCAATTCATTAAAATCCGTTTAAACACTTGAACATATATTGTAATTACACAATAATACATAAACTCTTTTGAAATTCCTTAACATTTTTAAATCATTTTTAATAATTTGAAATCTTTAGAAACTTGTAGAGCACAAAGGGAAATTGAGGAATATGTCAGAATAATTGTAAATATTTCGGGATATTTCGGAATATTTTAAAATATGAAAAATATTTCAGATTAGAAAGAATATCCACAATACCAAGAATATTGAAAGAATACGCGTATGGGAATATTTAGTGAATATAAAAATAAATTGGTTTAAAAATATGAAATTTTGAAGAAACAATTTATTATTTCAACTAAATGGTACATCCAAATCGTTGGTATATATTTATAACCATAGGTGATCTCATTAAGAGTGGTTACAATTAAACTGTAAACAAGGTCGGTTTTTTTGGAGAATGACGTACGAAAAACAATCATCGCTAACCGAATCCATTTGAAATCAGCGGGGACCTATACTTGAAATCGCAAAAGTTGTCGAGATGGAAATATTTTCTTTTTGAAAGGAAATTATACTTTTTTTCATGTTTTTAAAGTTTGAAGAAAACTGATTGAATTTGGGAAAGTTTAATTAGCAATTTAAAAAATTATTAGGTTTCATGTGATTTGAATTAAACACAAATAATTGAAATTTTAAAGGCTTTCATTTTTTTTAAAAGTTTCAATATCAAAATTTTTGGTGAATATAAATTTTTGTCAGTTTAAAATAAAGTTCGAATTCTTTAAGTTTCAAGGTTTCTGGAGTAGATATTTTTTTCATTTTTAATATTTTCCATTTAAAACTATCATTTAGTTTGAAAGTTTGTTTAGTATAATTAAATTCATTTTTTGATTTTATAACGATTCGCCTGATTAGCTTGAAGGTCAAATTATAAGTTTGTTCTGTAATAACAATTTGAAATTTTAGAATTTCAGAAGCTTCAACTTTGAATGATTCAATTTAGTTTTCAATATAAGATTGTCAAATTTTGGTCGCTTTGAATTTATAATTGTGCAAATTCAAAAGTTTGCAATTTTTAATTATTTAATTTTGAACGCTTTTAAGTATAAATAATGTCCAGTGATCTAGTCTTAAAATATTCAATTTTTAAGGTTTTGACATTGCCCTATTTTCTAAATTTTTAAACTGAAATCATTCAATTTCGTGATTCTTCAGCTGAAAAGAAAATTGCGTGAAAGGAAAATCTATTTCTTCAGAATCTGTGGTAACTAATTTGAAGTTATTTTTGGTGGTACAGAAAAAACTCAATACAAAAGATTAGTATCAGAATCTGGGTTCTTTATAACTATCTTTAAAATCTTAGCGCTGGTTTGCATTTTTCCTTTTGCTTGCAGCTACCAGATTAAGGCAAACTTCTTTCCTCTTGAACCCATTTCGATGTTATCACTTTAGTATTTATTATTTAAAACTAATTTAACTGTTGTTATAACAAACTGTGATGATGGAATTTTGGAGAAAACAACAAAGTATCTGTCACGAGGGCGCAGGCGTCGAGGCAACAACGCCACATATTTTGTGCGTTAAAATTTAAGAGCATGTGATACTTACATTTTCCACGGCTTTTTTCCACAAAAATGAAAATTTTTAAAAGCTGAATTCGAAGATGCTATAAAATATCATAACGGACGTCCCCGGACTCGTTTTTGAGGGATAATAACAAAAAAAATTTATTGTGCTAAATAAAAATGTTATGCATACGCATTATTTTGAGGTTACGTCGATTTCATCTCTGCCTTTCAAATAATCTGGAAATTATTAATGAAATAAACTTTTTTGATTGCCTGCAAACAATGTTAGTTCCGGCCAAAAATATTGTGTAGTTTGAAAGTAACGCTCGACTGAATTGCAACACAAATAACCTTGGAATATACACGCACGTTGTTAGCAATATCAAAAACTTTTTGATAAAAAAACACAAGAACGTGTGTGGGGACGTCCGTTCGCATGTTCCCTATCATTTCCCAGATTTTTAAGGAAAAATATTTCTTATCCTAGGAAAAAAGCCGGGGGAACCTAAAACTGGTAAAATCGACAATTTTCTAAGTATCACATGCCCCTAAAAGAAAATTTAAAAATTCTACGGAGAATATGGAGCTTTAGAGGAGATACAAGTAAAACTCAAGAATATAGAAGCAAGACCTTCAATGTAGGGGCTCAAGCTTATACAGAAGCAAAATAGAATGAAAATATCTTTAGGAGTGGCTACGTAGGAGCTTGTAGAATAAACAGCCGCAAAGTAGATACAATACTTCCACTTGAAGCATCAAAGTAGGGCCTATATTTCGATTCGTGTTCTCGAATCCAACCGAGTACTAGAAATTTTCAAGTACTCGAACAGTTTCGGTTTTTCGAAGATTTGCAGTACTCGAATTACTTATGCTTTTGGAAAACTTTGAGTGTTCCAATTATTTCGGTTCTTCGAAGTTAACGAGAATCATAAATTTAGAGAACTTCGGTAATTAAAGGAATTCACGGATTTCACGATGTTCAAGGAGGTTACGGAATTCATGAAGCTGAAGAAAATTAAAAAATTTAAGTATTTCAAGAAGTTTACGGGATTTACGGGATTTAGGGAATTCTAGGAGTTCATCGAATTCATCGCATTAAAGGAATAGATGGAAATCAACAAATGCAAGAAATTCACGAAATTCAAGGAATTCGCGGAATTTAAAACATTAAAGTAATTCAAGGGATACAAGAAATGTGAGAAATTCACGCAATTCGCTAAATTCACGTAATTTACTAAATTAATTGATATCAAGTAATTCGCGGAATTCAGGGAATTTATGGCATTTAAGGAATTCACGGAATTAAAAGTATTCACAGAATTCTAGCAATTCGTGCAATTCAGGGAATATACGGAATTCAAGAAATTCTATAAATTTACTTAATTTAAGAAATTGGTAAATTTCAAGGAATTTACGGAATTCACGGAATTCAAGAAAGTCAAGGTATCAAGGAAATCAAGGAATACAAGTATTTTATGGAATTCAATAGATTGACGTAATTCACGACATTCAAGAAATTTTCGAAATTCACAAAATTCAAGGAATTGGCAAAATTCATGAAAATCAAGGAATTCAGTGAATTTAATGAATTTAATGAATTTAATAAATTCATCATCGGGTGATCCACGCCTACTCAGGAAGGGAAATGGCTTAATGATACAATAACAATGAATTTAATGAGGAAGAGGGAGAAGCAGAGGGAGATATCAGTTAGAACTACGTATCCATCATATTTACAGCCTAAATTATGTAGAATGTCATATTTTGTGTGGTTTAGGACTGAAACGGATTGTATTCTCGCGAAATAGTCCGAGTACCCTAGTACGATGTATTTACATGACCGCGTGCCATTATCCTCTGACACGCACAGACCCTTGGTAAACGTGTTAGTGGTACAGCATGGCATGCATGTAGTAATCGGACAAATTGCACTGCTCCAGGTAAGCACGTCTGTATTAGGTAGTAGGTACATGCACAACCGACATTCGAAAACGAGCGAATTTATTTAATAACCGCAGCCTCGGATTATTCATAATCAACCAGCATATTATATCTTCCAAAATATTCGTCAAATTCGCCTAACAGGCTAACCGTTTGGTGTAAAAAGAGCACCAGAAACAATTAAATACACTTAGAGACTTTTTGTTAGAAAAATAGATAAAAATAAATAAGAATTTAGTACAATATCGTTTCAAAATAGGGATAAGTGGGTTTGCGTTTAAAATATTAAAATAGCTGTTTTCAACCGTCAAAACTAGTAATTTGGTTTGAATAAATTGAAAGGATGTTGCATTAACTCTTATAAAACTTGCGTTAATTAAAACTTCACTATATCAAAGTTAACAAGCGAAGTTAAAACGATAGTCATATTTTTTATTTTAAAGAACGAAAACGTCATTTGAAGTTGTAAAACAAAGCTATAAGAATCTCATCGACTATATAAAAAATCATTCACTCCACCAAAAGATTTGGCCTTTAGAAGAATAAACTAAAAAACAAATTATATACGCTTAATCGCTATGAAAAATCGGAACGACTACGGCGAGATTCGAACCTAACTTGCCCAAAGAACTTACGCATTCCATGACATCTAAACCCCACGGCTAACTTACATTCTGGACTCTTTAGCAAAAATCTCGGCTAACCGTCGTCGCTTGACAACTCAGGGCAGTGTGACAAATATCTGGGCCCTTTCTTACGAGTGATTTATTTATTAAGACATTTTGTTAATAGATCGGTTAAACATTTGATCATTTTTAATGATTAAATTAATTTTTTATTTTTTTAAACGGAACTGATAATATTCTTGTATGAATAACATTCTCTAATTTGATATCTCGGTAACTCAGTATAATAAAGTTGAGTGTGTTTATATGTATTATTTTAAAAATTGTACTCACTGAATTAAATCTTATTACCTTAGTGTATACATTTCGTGACAAAGAATTCCTAATGTTTTCAATCCCATAATAAATGAATGAATTGAAAATAGAAAGAGTTAACTTTATTTAAGATGTTGTGATTTATAAACTTTCGACTCGATCGGAAAATCGAGGAACATTCTCAAACGAAACTATATGAAAAATCAAGAATAATGATTTTATAGTTCGTCATGCGTCTCAGATTTCTGTCAACTTCATATTGACAATATCAGTTTCTAAAATACGTTTTCGAGATTATGATATTCACAATTTTTTTTCTTCAAATCATTTTACGAAAGCTCACTAAAAAGAATATCATTTTTTCATAGTATTAATTCTTCAAATGGAGATTCATAATATTTCGTATTTAGAATACTACTTTTTCATCTTCGAGTTTTAAATACTCGTATGATAATATTAAACTTCGGTGCTGAAATACGAATAAACATAATAAAACCTCAGTTTTCCCTATTTTTGAACGATATTATACTAAAGTCTAATTCATTTATTTCATTGATTCTAACAAAAGGTCTCTCAGTATAAGTTTCCACTTTCAAGATTTATATTATTTTGAGTTAGATTTGCATAAACTTCAATGTATAGAGTTATGATATACATTGTTCGAAATGTTCGGAAAATTCCGACACATTTAAGATACTAAAGTAACTGAAATTTACAAAATTAGGTTGCTGAAAATGAAATTATGTAACTTTTATAGTAAATTTACTAAATTTGTATTCAACTTCAGAAGCGGTCTATAAAAATTACGTATATTTTCCTGAAATTCCTAAATGGTAACCGAAATATAAGTTATTGTGTCGTAAATAAATGCGCAGTTGCATGCGTACTCCTCGCTTCTCGAGCGCATGCTGCTAGCAGACGAAGCATGATGGTTCAGTATTGGTGGTAATCGGCGTGTTGGAAAGATTTATTTTTTCTTTTTTTCGTAAGTGGGGCATTTTATTCTGGTCACGAACAAAATTTGTCGGAACATCACACGCTGAAGAAACCCCGTGAGTGGAAACGAACCTGGCTAATAACAATTTTTTTTAAGTGAGGGAATTTTATTGGTTAGAGAAACTATCAAGTAAAATAAATTTCAAATTTTTTCTATTTTAATTTAAAATTAGTTTATTTCGTTTCTAAAAGATTCTGAGTTAAAAATGTTACAATTTTACGATTTTGCTCTTTGAATAATAATATGGTCAGGGAAAATGAAAAATTGGTCAGTGGGAAATTAGATAAAATTAGAAATAAATTTTTGCGGTAACCGCATGGTATAATATACTTATTAGTGATTTGTTTGCCTTGTATTTAAATTTATTTGTTTGCAGTGGCCTTCTCCACGATATTATTACCTTTTTATTTATAAATTTTATTACTTGTTTAAAAATTCATCAATTTTGTTGAAAAGACATTCTTTCTGGTTGAAAGATTGAATTTTTGTGTTAAAAATTCAACCAGTTTCATAGAAAATTAACTTATTTTTAAAATCTCATATTTCAATGCTAAAAAGTCAAACAAAATATTTTTTGGTTGAACATTCAATTTTACTATTAATTGCATCTTTCTTCGATGAAAATGCAACGGTTTGGTTTAAAATTCAAGAATTTTGTATTAAAATATTTTTTCTTCTCTTTTAAAAATGCAACTGTTTTATTGAAAATTCATATTTTTCGGTAGAAAATGCAACTATTCTCGTAGACAATTTTTTTCTCATTTAAAACTCATATTTTTATGCCGAAAAGTGAAATTGAAATCTTTTTTGAATAAAAATTCAACTATTTTTTTTATTAGTTGTCTTTGATTTAAGAATCCATTTATTCGAGTAGAGATGACACCTTTCTTGGATAAAAATGCTACTGTTTTCTTGAAAGTTAATCTTTTCTCTGTTTAAGGATACAACTTTTTTTCTTGAAAAGTTTCGTTAATCACTTTTTTAAGAAATCATTTTTTTAGACAGTATTAGTATTTTAATTGAAAATTAATTTCTTTGGTTGAAGGTTTAGCTATTTTGCTACAAATTAATTTTTTTCTGAAAATTCATATTTTCTGGTTGAAAATTCAATTTTTTCCGAAAAAATTACACACGAATATTATTTCTAATAAATAAAATAACAATTTGTATAAATTTTATAAGTACAGTTCTCTAAGCATGTAACGTATATAGACATTATTGTTGGGTTCATTAATTTTAATATAAATTTCCAGTATATAGTTGTCTTAAAGATAAAAATTTAAGTCAGATTATATACAAACGAATTTTAAATGTACATAACTATGTTATATAATATACTCAATATATTAAATCTCAAACAAATTCTTATCATAAAAGATAAGCTTTGATTATATATTTAATACAATAAGTGTAAATAAAGCATAGATACATGAGAAGTGGTTAGTCTTAACTTCAGCTATATTTTCTTTCTGTTTATATTTTAAGGACAAATATAGACTTCATGTTTTATATTAAAGTAATAAACCAAAAAAATTTTTTAACCTCTAGGAATTTTCAGTTACAGTAACTAAAAATTCCTGAACTGCAACTTAATTTTGTGATAAATGTGACTGGAGTTTCATGCAGTTACCGTTGCTGAAATTTCTGTTAGAGTTTCGGAAAATTTAGAAACGGTTTGTGCATAAAGCTTTAGTGACGCGTCTATGAAAATTTCTACAGAAATTTCTAACAGTGTAGAGAACTACGTGCTTTTTTACATGCAGGCGTACATTTTTAAGAAATAATGTCACTCTGCATAATATTTGAAAACAGGAAACTTTAGAAATAAAGATTTCAAATCTGGAATATTCCAGGCTTTCCTTTTTTAATCCCATACTTTACTTTCCACTCAGATGTGCCTCACCATCCTAAGCTCTCTGGTTTTATCTGCTCTCTCCTATTATTTTTAGTTAATACCTTTTAAATGGATTGTTTTTAGCAACACATTTGGAAGTGACATGTGTGTTATAAATTTCTATCTTAATCTCAAATTATCTTAACTTCAAGTGATTGACCAAATGTTGTAATAGTGAGATTAGCAAACAAAGCATATGAATGTCAAGTCAAACTTCCAGACTTCAATTTTTCTGTCTCTCCCTCTAAATATGAATCAGTAAAAATTCACTGATTGGAATAGTAGTTAGATATTTCACTGATTAATCAGTAATTTTGGACTTATAACTAAACAGTTCAGTAACCCTCGAGTAAATCATGTGTTGCGTAGCCTCTACAATTTTAAGTTAAGCGTTGTTGTTAGTATTTTACTTAAGTAGCAAGAAGAATTCCTTAGTGAAATCCATGTTTTAATTATCGGGCTGTAAATCTGCTGAATTAACTGCGGGATAAATTTACTCTAACTCATATAGGATATACATACTTAACTGATTTATACATTGCAGTTCAAGCTTGAAATTAAAGTAATATGTGAGGTTGTTTGTAATGTACAAGTATCGGAACTTTTCACCTTTTTTAACATTTGATCATATTGATGGGTTTTGAGTGTTTACTATGATTATTTGATTGAATGTAGGAAAATATTATTGTATTATGATTGTTAAATTGACATGGTGCAGTGCTGCCAACCCTCAAAAGTGGTAATTTTACTGAATCAATAAGTAACCTATCACTGATTATCAGTGACCTATTTCTAGCTATTTGAATCAGTGAAATTTCAGTGACAATAAGTGACGTTTCACTGATTCAGGTAGCTTATTTAATAATTATTTTATAAACATATGCCTTACATGTCTTACACATTTAGATCGGAAAAAATTTTCCTGATACTAAAATTAAAAAAATTTTAATATTATTTAGAAATTGAAAAATAAATTCCATTGCAAACGATTTGGAATCAAACGGAATTGACTAATCCGTCTCTATCGATCAACTTTAATTAGTCTGAATTTGTTTGAAACTGATATTTCGTGGACTGAAAGTTAGAGAGTTCTATTAGCTCTTTTTGACAAAATTAAGATTGATTACAATTTATGTATCTCAAATTCCCTTCATTTTGTATGTATATATGCAGAGAGCGAACGAGCATGGTCTGAAGTTGCGCACGGAGCGTAGCCTCGGCTCCCTCTTTGCGGAGAACCGTCGCATGGGGAGAAGTAGTGGGAGAGCCGCGCGAGCATGTGAATGGCTGTGGTTGTGATGAGCAGACAGCACTGAGTAGTATGAAAAGAAAATAGAGCGACAAATGATACGTCGTCATCAATGCAAATACAGGGAGGCCGCTGAACGTGGAACTCAGGAAATGACAGTAAATTTATTTTTTTACCGGCAAATGTATAAATGTTGACAAAATAAATCTGTCCAACTTTGATTTCAACTGTGTTTTAAATAATTAACTAAATTTTTATATTTTTTAATTATGATATTATTCAGTTTAGAATGCGTAATTTGGAAATCTTTCACTTTAAAAATGTTCTATTTTAATTTTTACGTACATTTTTATTTTGAGAATTTTAAAATTTTCCATTTGCTACTCTTTTTTCCGTGCACAATGTTTGTCAATCTATCTCTTTTCGTATCTTCCTTTGTTTACCACAAAATGGAGTTATTCCTTTTTTATTAGTTTTTTTTTCAATAAAAATTTGAATTTTCGATTATTTGTAGATAAATTTCAAAATTTGTTTCGACAATCTTGTAGGACCTTGAAAAATAACGTTTTTCTTTATTTGACTTTTTTCAATGGCACGCTTTTTTTGGCTGCAAATGTTCATTTTCATTTGTTTTCTTGGATTTTGAAAATGCTATAACTTTAGTAATTTTTCTTTAATATAAAAAAGTCAAAGAAATAAATTGTTCGTACTTTGGTCTACTATAAGTAGCTGTCGAAAGAATGTTCAAATTTTCAAACTGCTCTAACTTTTTAAATTTTCTTCAAAGGAAGCTAACTAACGAACTCGTCCTTTCCTTTTATATCCTTATAAAGTGTGCCAAACAGGAATATAATCGAAAATTCCTTCAAATGTTACCGTGTTTACAGATTGCAACGACACAATGACAACGACAACATAGACAACGACGAGAGACAGATGCCGACGAAAATACTATTTTTTCTGACTTAGGAGGCCTCAAAACGTCGACATTTGATAAGAATGTCAAAATCGATGTTTCAAAGCCCAAAAAAGTAGGGATTCCTACAGAAATTAACCAAAACACAACAATTGACGTATGCACGGCTCGGTGCTCACGCTCGAAGCCCCTTCACTTTAAACGATATGTCTTCGTAAATGATGCTCGGATCTTTATGAAATTTGCAGAGAATATTTTTGAAATTCATACCCCTTAAGATTATGTATTCGTAATTAAAGGCTTTTATTAAATTTCAAATATTGTTTCAGTTTAAAATATTCCATTTTTAAACCATTCAATTTGAAAATTCTAAATTAAGAAAAATAAAAATTATTTAATATTTAGAAGTATCTGACTGTTTATTTAAGATCCGTAATTACAAATCAAATACACAAAACTGAACAAAACACTAAACTTTGAACGTGACAATTGTAATTATTCTATTTAAAAACATTTAATTTGTTACTCAAATTGTTGGATTGTTATGTACAAATAACCAGTTAGCACCTACTACGCGGGTAGTTCAATAAGTCCTTAGAATGAAGTATAAAAACAATTTTTTTTGGGTAAATTTTTTTTTATTTTTCAACATAATCTCCTTGGAGCTCTATAC
>NC_046657.1:116465368-116467123 GCF_010883055.1 Belonocnema kinseyi | reverse complement strand
TATATCTAGTCGGGAGTGGCGCTGACTGAAAACAGATGATTTGGAGCGATTCGCGCGCCATCTGTTGGTCATTCTAAGGACTTATTGAACTACCCTCGTATCTTACGAAAAAATTCGATTCAGTTCAAGAAATATTTAGAAGTTTTAACAAAATTCAAAATTATTAAAAATCTGAAATGGTTTCAAATAATTTCGAAAATATTAAAGGATTTTGAAGGGCTTCAAAAGAATAAAACACATTTCTTTGAGATTCGTAGGAAAATTTAAAATTAATTTTTATTTTGAAAAATGAATTTGAGACAATGTTTAAAAAGATTTAAAAAGATTTACGAAACTATAAAAAATGAATGTGGAAGATTTTAAGTTGTTTTTTTTAATTTGGCATCATTTTTTGAAAAGCTTCAGGAAAACTGCCAATCATTTCAAAAAGAAATTTAAAAGTTCTTAAAAAACTTTCGAAAATGAAGGGTTCAGTTTATAAAAAAATGTAATTCTTAAATTTTCAACGTTTCCAGCTAAAAATTTCTTAAAATAGTATAATTTTGAAAATTTTGCAATTCATTGATTGATTCTTTAACTTAGAGCATTAAAAATGATAACCTGGATTTATATTATAAATAAATATTATAAATAAATATATTATAAATAAATAAAATAAAATGGCACCGAAAAAGCATTTCAAATTAAATGTCACATAACAATGTTTTATCAATCATTGTTAAAATTTAATTTATTAAGGGTTAAAGCATTAACCGATAACGTGAATAACATTCTTAAATTATCATTTAATTTTTTTCGGCTGCTTTTAATGCTGATCCACTCTGTTTGGATAATTCAGTCTTTACGTGTTGAACATGCTTAAACTTTCCTAAAGCGACAGTCCCTGATTTTGTAATTTATTTATGTATTCAACTAAACATATAAAATCAGTTTGTATGTACTGTAAGTCTGCTAGCAAAGTTTTTTACGGAAAGCTTTTTGAGATTTTCTTATACATTTTGCCTTTAATGGGTTCAAACTCAAGACAATGGAACGAATTAAAAATTTTTTTTTGCATAATACATAGCCGCACTTAGCCACGTTCCCCATTGTGTCATAGCAAGCTCTGGTGGCAACGGTAATTCTAGATTCATCTCGAGGAAACGTGCAATTCGCTCAGGAGACTTAAAAAAAAACTTTTTTTACATTTGCAATTAAACTATTCACGGTTTTATAATGTAGACGAATTGATTTAGAATAAGATGGATATCATGTACAACACACGTTATATGCCATAACAACTGCATTGCATCGTAAAAAAGATCTGCTATAGTCACATCATTTGCTGTAATTAGTTCTTCTGAAGTGAATAAGTAACATTTTTTAGGCTTAATGTCATCTAAAACACCAACAATTACATTTTATACTTTTCTACCACAAGCATCAGTGGTTTCCTCAATCGATACCCAAATATTACATAGGCACATGAAAAATAAAAGCTCTTGTCCACCAGATGAGATAAACATTTCTGTACGTTATTGGACTCGCTGAATCTGAATCCGGGGTTGGCTTGACTCAGTTAGGTCGCATTTCGTTTTTAACCTCAAAAAAATGTTTGAAGTTGGAACATTCATGGAAACACCCAACAAGCAAAGCGTTTATATGTTTTCAGAGTTTCTGAGTCAAGGCCTAAAGGTCATTTAACTCGGCGAGATCGGATTCCATTCATAACCTTGAAATAAATGAAAAATTATTATTTATTATTATTATTATTTA
>NC_046657.1:116437773-116465268 GCF_010883055.1 Belonocnema kinseyi | reverse complement strand
TATATATTATATGTTATTTTCAATTTTATCGCGTATTGCATTCAATGTCTGACATATAATTCAGGTACAACATTTTTTCCTAAAGTTGATTCATCGGGAACGTTTTTACCTGTATAATTCGAAAGAAATTTCTCAACGAAAGGATTTATAGTATTCAAAAGATAAACCTTTTATCCTCATGACTTTTTTCACAAAACCAAAAATTACCAGAGATATAGCATTTACAGAATTCCAAAAAATCCCTCAATTTCAATTTTCGAATTTTCAAGAAAATTTTGAAAAGTTGTCATTACAATCTTGTAGGCAGCGGCGAAGCCAGGATTTTTTTTGGAGAGGGCTTCGGGTTTATGTTTGAGCAAAAAGAGAGGGACAAGGGAATAGAATACAAAAAATACTTAGTTTCGGGGGGAGGGGGGGGAGCTCCTAAGCCTCCCCCTGGCTATGTCGCTGTTTGTTCAAAAAGTGGTGAGGTTCAATTTTTAGTGTTTGCGTACTCCAACTTTTTTAATTTTGACCCAAAACATCCAGTGGGCACAAAATTTAGCGACGTCTTTACGACATCGTTACGACATCTTTGCGATATCTTTACGACATTCTATGTCCATGTCGTTTCGGTGTCTTTGCGATATCGTAAAGACATCGTCAGATCATACGACTTATTTACGATATCGTAAAGACACCTCAACGACATGGACATAGGATGTCGTAAAGTTGTCGTAACGATATCGTAAAGACGTCGCTAAACTTTGTGCCCACTGGGCAGCTGGTTAACGAACTTAATCTTTCTATTTGGTTCCGAAAACTGTGCGTGCCAAAACACAATCCAATCCGTCTAGTCTTGCAAAATTTATATGCCATAAAAACAATACCTTCTTATTAATATGAGAATGTAAAGAATAATTATATTCATGGTTATAAATAATATTTATACCCATGACTTATGTTTAGCAATCATCCATGATTCTTTTTTTCGTAGACTGAGCATCCTAACCTCACCTGCCATTTGACTTAGAGTAAGCCAATCGCGCGAAGCCCCCTCCCAGTAACATCACCAAAACGATTCCCGCTAGTAAACCCCCACTCGCTACGTCGTGAATGGTGCGCCGCAGCTGTGGCAAAGCCCATAAAAGTACGGTCCGCGAGACCCAGAGATCAGATCACCCCGGGCGGAGGTTCATGTCGCTGGTTTCTTCAGTAACGCACTTTTAGTTAAGTCACTTACTAGATCACCTACTCAATGTCGGAAAATAACTGATCCACTAGTGATAATTCAAAATACTGATTTAACCAGCGACAATTTAACTGTTACATCTTAAAATGGTCGACCGTTATAAAAATTAATCACAAATTAATTAAAAATTAAAATTTACTCAGCGTACAGTTGCTGATTCACAAATATAGAGTGGCGTAACACAAAAAACTGTCACATTTTTGGGCTGTACATTCAAATAATAACAATGTTAAGTCTGTAGATTCTTTTTTCTAATAATAAATGCTTGCTGAAATAAATCAAACAGAGAAAAAAAATGAAAAATTTTAAATGCTTATATTGAAAATTAAATCCTGAAGATCGCTCTCTTTCACATAACTAAAAATTCCTAATTATAGAATACCACCAGATACTAGAGATAGCTTATATCCTTAGCTTAGATGGCTTAGATTCATTACGAAAGTAGAAAAAATTGGTTAAAACATGTAAGCGCTTTTCAAAATGCATAACTACTTTTCAGTAGTGCAGCTATCAAGGTAGGTTTAACGAGGTTAAAGGGAACATATGGCACATATGTAGGTTTAGAGTGGGGTGGGGCAGGGAACGGGAGGGCAAGATGAAAAGCATACATAAGATAGGATAATGGTGCGAGGATGGAGTAAGAAGAGGAGGATACAAAGAAGAGTACATTAGGGAGGAAATATAGAGGATGTAAGGAGCCACTACAATAGTGTTGGAAGGGGCATAATTTGATATATATATAAAGGATGAGAATGGGTACTATTAGAGGAGAAGAATGGAAATGGGTAGGGTCTGAATTTTGAGGCAGAAGATGAGAGTGAAGGATGGAAGTATGGAATGGTAGAAGAGATCGGAAAGAAGGTCAAAATTACAGTAACGTACAGGGCTATTTGATTATGCTTGGTAGTGTTATAAGAGGAGAGGTAGGGTAGAGTGGAGTATGGGCCAATGCGATGAACGGTGAAAATAACAAATAATACCCGTGTTCTTTCATTTTCGTATTAGTTTTTTTTCACAGAAAATAGCTTTTTCTGTTTGGAAAAATAGTGATTGAATGTGACATACTTAAGCATGAAAAATGAAGGTTCTAATAGATAAAGTATTTTATTTAACTTCTGATCTCATGAATTATTCCTATAAACGTTTTAAATGTATTAAAATGAATTAAATCTCGCGCCGTCACATATGCGCATGATTCCGCACCGCCGCGCCCATGTACGAGTATTCCAGCGGGAAGTAAGAAGTTATAGAATAATTAAATCATATAATTTTTATTTTACAATATGCTTTTTATTTAAATAAGGGGCAGACTTATGACGGCCACCGTTCCTCAATGTGTGGGGTATGCTGCCTGGAATGCAACATCCATCAATTAATTAAATGTTATATAATGACGTAGTTAAAAAGCGAATTAGATTTATAACAAATGTTCCTTGATCTTGTAAGCCTTATTTAAAAAAGTGGACACATAACAATCACATTTCAATCATAATTTATAGGGCATTCAAAACAAATTGCGGCACTATACCTCACTCTCCCTTATATAGGGTAGAAGTGAAGAGTTGAAGTATTTATGGATAAAAGGAAATAGAAAAGAGGAAAGCATAGAGGTAGGCGCAGAATAGGGAGATGGGAGTTGGGAGTCAGAATGGGTGAGATTCGCCTGCGATGGAAGGGGTTTGACGAAGCTGAGGGCGGAAATGAGTCATGGTCTGAGCTGCACTTCACTTCAATTAAACAGGATGTAAATGTAAAATGTAGCATTGGCTATGATGGGGTTTGAGTGTAAATGAAGGAAGAAAGGTAAAGCGAATATGGGGAAACAATATGAAACAGTATTCGTACGTACTTGTACAGGAAGCTTCTTGACAGACACCTACCGTCAGTTCCACGAATTCATTTTCCCATCAACCAAATATCGAATAATACAAACTAATTCGGATTAAAAGCGAAATCATTCATAATGGTTTTGGAATTACTGCCAACTGTGGAATGCTTCAGGATTAATAAAGGTATCAATATTAGTTATGACAACGTAACTTATGGAAAAAGGCGTATTATTTAGTTTCCTTTCATTTGGATCACATATTGTGAAAATAGTCATAGAGCTAAGCAAATTTAAAAATACTATTGTTTGAAGTAGAACATACATGTAAATTCAATTTCATCCATGTACGTGCAAAAAGCTTCCATTATATAGTGCATACTTCGGTACAGTTTACAAATACTGCAAACAGGAATTCTGAAAGCAAGTTGATCGACGCCCTAAAATTGTCACTTGACCCAACTACGTTATCAACTCAAACCCGTAAAAAGGCGGTTTGCTGGAAAAGCGTAGTTCCACAGCGACAACAATGCTGCCAACTTTCGCGCGAGTGGACATCATTGCAATTTCAAGTGGACCAACCACTCCACGCGGAACGCCTCCTTCACAAGTACGCGACCCGTATAAATTTCTCGGCCGTTTCGCATAACAAATGTTATTATGCGAACAGTCATGCGAGCGAATTGGCAGCAGTGGCAGAAAAGGGAGGGGAGCATCTGCAAAGCGTACCAACTTTTGCAATTAATCGCGGACGAGGGAACGCGATCGTACAGTGCGATTAATTAATTAATGAATTATTTCTCCGTACCGTTTCCCGCAACAGTGGTCAGCGAGGTATTATGTGCGCCACACACACACATACACACACACGCATATATATATATATATATATATATATATATATATCCGTAGACGCTACTTTGTTCTCGTCGCTTTACAAACCAACTTTCATATTTCCATTATTGTGCAAAGGAAGCCTCTTTAATTTTCAATATTTATTTACAGGGATTCCAGGATATTTGCGTGGACTCGTCTATTAGATCCGAAATAACAAATAAAAGCTATGGATATAAAAGCTTAATGAATCACGTGCGAAGTAAAGCAATGTAATTCGTAAATAATCACCCGAATTGGCAGCCCTAATGTATAATTTAAAAAAGCGACCAATTACAAAGTCAAACATGCCTTCACAATAAGAGAATTTGAAATATAAAGATTCAAGAAGAAAATCACAGAAAAAAAGGTGAAAAGCGTTTCAGGAAAAAAATGTTAGTATAATCTCACCGTACAAGAAAATGAAGATAGATAAGGGTTAAAGTAAAACATTAGTGATATTTTGTTTCATCCTTACCGATATTCAGTTTTTTGCAAACCCAGATTACTCCGAGCACTTTTACCTGCAACGCTTTTTACCTCTTTTTTTTGGTGATGTTTGGAGAAACTTTTAGTTTTACCATATTATATGTGACGTTCTGCAGGTAAATGAGACACCTCGTTGGTACGGAGTAACGTATTGGAGTAACTCAAGGCATTTTAAGCACAGAACGTACACTCCAGGATAAACAATGAGTCAACGAGAAACTTTTGGGGTTGGCACTTCGAAAAAAAAACATCTAAAGTGTGTTGAATTTTTGCGTTAAACATGGAACTTATCTAGTTCCGGTCACTGTCGGGTCATTCGTCTAATGTAATTATAAATATGAACAAGTAATGTTAATGAAAAACACTGTTAGAAATATCTGTTTGAATTTTCACCCACATGTGGTTGAAGTATTATACAATTACGGTTGTTTAAATTTCAACTACGTGTGAATGAAAAATTAGCACGTGTAATTGAAATTTCAACTATGCAGTTGGAAATTCAACTACATTTAATTGGAATTTCAATACAACGAAAAAAATGTATTCGGCGCAGTTAGTGAATTTCAAAGCAGGTATAATTCTTCAGGAAAATGAATAGGTTTGATTCAAAATTTTTAAATAATCGAAAATCTTAAATAAAAGCAATAAACATTCCTTAAAAATACTGTGCTTTGAAATTTAATAACTCTACCCCAAGAATTCTGATAAGGAATCATGAGTTATTTCGTAAGTTCGCGTCGTAAGATCCATGAGATTAATGAAGCGCATATAATATTTAGAAAAGTAAGCAGCTTTAAAGAAAATAAACAAAAGCTGCATTGGAATGATATTGCCATAATGAAGTTCCCGTCCGTTTAGACCAACTTTTCGATACTCGTTTTTGAAATCATAACCTGAAAGCGCATACAGTAGTAAGTACCGATAGTATGAATAAAATTTTCTCATTTTGATAATATTATTTCAACGTACCTTTTGTTTTTTTTAAGCTGCTTCATTTTCTATATATTATATTATGTTCTTTGTTAATATAGTGGATCTCAAGACACAGATAAGGTGTCGTGGGACTTTGTCACATTGCATTGGGTTCTGGCTTTGGGGGAAGTACATGCCGCATATGTCTTTATTATTTTGCAACTACATTTGATTCAATTTTATTTAAATTATCTGAATGAAAGAGATTTCAACCACGAAATTGGTTGAAAAGTGGTTGAATTTTCAACATATTTCTAACAGTAAATGTAACGTGTGTGATGTAAATAAGTAATGCTAGTAATTTGAAAATATATACTGTCGAGTATTAATCTCGAGCAATAATGTATCACATTTTTGCTTAATTAATATCCTACCAATTAATACACGGAAAAGAGTGAATGACAAAATTTGCCATTTTATCGTGCATCATTTGAACTCTGAACGCATAATTCCTGAAGTTTTTAAAATTTTACCATTTCACATTGCATCATGTGCGAATCATATAGTAAATGCGGATATTAAAGGTTGTGATATTTACTAAATTCCAGAAAAATTCGTTTAGAGTTCAAATAATGCACGGTAAAATGGCCAATTTAACTATTCAACATTTCGCTTGATTTATATGAAACTTGGTATGCGGAGGTTTCCGAGGTCACGGACTTTGAATTTTACATCCTAATCCATAAATCTAAGATGACGGATCCAATATGGCGTCTAAAATTTCTAACTTCATTCATACTTGTATGAAACTTTTTACAACAGGCTTTTTAAATCCGCTTATTTAAAACTTGGCTTTTGAAGCTTACAGAAAAAACTGGGGTTTCTCTAAGATCCAATTTTTGCTTCCAAAGGAGCTGCGACAAAAAGGAGCCTCTCTTGCTGAAAAGGAACCAAAATTGATAAATGCTTTCTAAATGAACCCAAAGTATAGATTAAAATGGTTCTAATAGAGCCTTTTTGTAACTTTTCCAATTATTCATTTCAATGATTTTACAAGTTAATGATGCACATTTAACTTCCCGTACACAAATTCTGGTGGGGCGCCGGTCGGGCCCTGATCGGGAAAAATGTGGCCCCTTTAGAGTAACCTGTCCTACCCGACAGGATTCAGGTCTCGTCATCTAAAATGGGGGCCCGATTTGGCTCCTTCAATTTTTTATTTCTATCATTAATCAAACTTCACATGTTTTTATAATAATATTTTTTCAACTTTGTATTTTAAAAACTTTAGTTTTTTAATATTCTATATTATATATAATTATAAATTATATCTTATTTTCAAGTTTCTACATTACATAATCTGCTTTATATTGCTTGGATTTATCGATAAGAGTTTGTATTTTGAAGGAAACTATTATGCATTGACAAACAATGTTTCAATTAAGAGTTATTGCACATACACGAATGAATTTTAAATCTAAATATTTTTGAATCTTCTTATTGTTCTTTTGGAATGATTTTTGTTTAATTAATGCACATGTAGCACGTCCATTGAGATTTAAAAAGTGAGGTTATATTCGAGAAAATATAAAAAGCATTAAATCTACAATGTTCCTAATCCGGAAATTCATACATTTGATATAAGGTCATCTCTATTTTTACAATATCAGCAATAAAATATAAAATTCTAAAAAGCTGGAAAACATTTTCTTCATTCACATAAATAGTAAATACACAAAAAATTACGACTCTTTCTCGAATATATTGCTGGAAATCTTCAAAATCTAAAAATTAATTGTGATGTTGATCCTAGTGAATTAAAACTTGACGTTCTTCTGACGCGAGCCACACCATCTACCTCCTTGCGACCACATGTGGAAAGTCCGATCGGGCCCAGATCGAAACTCGGGAATATATTAGGCAATTCCTCTGCGAGTTATAATTCGAATTTAATAATATTGCACTGGGAAAAATTTAATGAAGAAACTAAAATCATAGACATTAGTCATTCTTGAAAGAAAGATATCGCACATGAAATATGACATTTTTAAAGGTTATGTTGAAAATCTTATGCTCTCCAATGCGCATGTACCAAAAAGCGCGGGACTATTTACAATAATGTAATATTCACTTGTAATATTACGTTAATAACATTTTTTGAGAAGCTAGGTATTTGCATCATTCAGTTTCACTTGTTTCAAAAAGAATAAAAAAGTTTTTTAATATGACTATTTATAGTATTTAATCATTTCAAAAAGGCCCGCGCTTTTCAGATCATGCCTAGTTAAAAGTTTTGGCACTCGCCGATGGCCATATATCGGGTATCAACAAACAAAATAATAACCTTAATATGAGTTTCTTTAGAGCTTAAATTCTAAATAATGCCAGCTTTTAATTGAGCTGCAACTTTACTGAATCCCTAGTTTTTTCTTGGTTGTGAACTCAAAATGGCAGATCCAATATAATGTCTAAACTTTCGAAGTGTTCACATATTTGTATGAAACTTACTAAAATGAAATTGTTGAGGTAATCGAATTTGACGTCGAAAATTACAAATTCAAAATCTCAAATATAAAATGGAAAATGAAATCCCAATTTTTTTAATATATTAAAATGAATAAATGGTGAGTAGTATTGGAGAAACTGAAATTTCACGAATGTAGTTTTTTCTTTTTCCTCCTGCAGTTAGCAGATGAAAAAGATAGTATCCTTGATCTACCACGTCTATACAAGTGGGATGACTGAAAAATCCCGAAAAATAAAATTACCGAAACTGAAAAACTTCCGAATAATCGGTTTTCCGAAATTATAAAATTGCCGAAATCTAAAAGTTTGAAAATCTGTGAATAAGAATATTCCAGATAGTTTCAATAAATATTTTTTATTTATGAAAAATCAAAAAGTCAAATGATTTTATAACATTTTTTTAATTTTAAGGTTTTTTAAAAAATAATGTTATAATTTTAAATAACTATTATTGATAAATACATTTCTGTATGAAAGACTTTGGTTGAAAGGCTGAATAGTATTTTTTTAAAGTTACAAAAGTCTTCACAAGAAATAAAAATTTTAATTGAAAAAAATAAATAGAATGAAGTTTCGAGATGAATCAGAGCTGCATTGAATCCTGCAAAGATTAATTGGAAAATGTCGTTATGTTCGGAGAACATTTTAGTTTGTTTGTGGCGCACGTATTTTTACAATAATTTTTGTATACAATTTCAATAGAATTTCCATGTTAAATTCAAACAACAATTTTGGTAAGACTCTATAATATGAAAAAAGTTTCTTTAATAAAAACATTTTATTATTGAATTATTAATAAATAAATGAAACTCATTTAAAATAAATTTATTTATGATTTAATCTCGGAAATTTTTCGAATTTGGGAATTTTGGAGTTCAGATATTTTATAATTCGGTAATTTCATGTCGGGAATTTTATTTTTCAGGCACTTTCAAATTCGGAAATATTATAAGCAGTTCGATAATTTGATTATTTGGACATTTTGTTATGTAGGAATTTTATTATTTGGGAGTGCTCCGCTTGGGGAATTGGACAGTGTCGAGGATTATAGTTTTCGGCATTTTTAATTGTCCCGTGCGCAAATATTCACGCTCAAATTTATTTAATAAAATGGTCGTCAAATGTCAAAGATAGCTGTAAGTGGCAAATGATATGATAGTAATTATCATAATAAACTTGAAATAACTGTAGAATTTTAGATACCAGACGGAACTTCAGGGTACTTTTGATTGAAAAATGGTATATTGCTATAAATGCCTCAAATGCATGAGTACAAATTGAGTGGATTCAATACCGAGCTAACAATGGATTTGTTTTCTATATCGTTGTACTTCATAAAAAATTGGTAAGCAACAACAATTGTAACATTTAGATTCATAGTATTATGTATACGTCATACATTATTTGTCACTCATATTGTCAAATCCGTATAATATGGTAAAAATGACCCCAAATATGATTTCTACGTGTGCAAAAATATAAAAAAAGCACACAAGTCAAGTTTTCGTAACACTGGTTCGTAACACACAGGTTCCCCTATAATGCACTTGGCTGCAACTCAGTCTGTGGATAGTGAGGTGAACAGGAAAATCAGACTACACAATACGTCATATAAGTAATATGTCATATAATTAGTCATACTACTTTCATAATCGACAATAATAGTTTACTTTATGAACAATTTATTAAACGAATTCGTAACTTCAGTAATTCCAAACAATTAGATGTTTTTTTTTTCCTGTCGGCTGCTAGTAAGTAGTAACTCAGAAAGGATCTTATATATTACTTACTACTTAACTCCTAAAAGAAGTAAACTAAATTTATACATATTTACAGGGATTGAAATGTTTTGAATTTCGTCATTTTAAGCTAATATATCAAATTATTTATTACAGGAGAGTCGGCAAGTGAGGGCCTATGTTTGAGTCCAAGTACAAGCAATGTATATTCACTCGACAATGAAAATGAATACTTCAAATGTTTACCAGAGATTGTTTCCTTCTGTACTGATAAACCCTTCCTTGCTCCTTTTAAGTGGGCAAAGATTGTTCCCACTGGATTTCAAAACAACCCCACAAATACGAGCATGAAACATCTGGAACTGCTACGGAATTGAGGAGACCACTTGTTTTCTGTTAAATGTACAGGTTTTGGTGATGCCTTCAAGATGGCCATTGAAACAGTTCTAAAATTTCCGGAGGCCTTTAAGCATATGACATGGAAGGGAAACGAAGATGGTTCGGTTTACTCTAATGTATTGAATTCATTTAGATTTCGTATTTATGAACGGCTGAGGTACGTGATCTTAATTTATTATTGTTTAGTTTATATAATTTATTGAATTGTAAATATTATCTAGATTAATCACTTTTTAGGTATCTAAAATAGCAGGAGAATAAAAACACAAAAGTATCACGACTGATATCGAAGAAGAAAACCCAAAAAGCACACTTATGGTTACAAGGTACGCAAAGGGTCAGGACGTCTGTAGATGCAATAATTAAAGCAGAGTTTTCTTGATACCTATGCGATATAATTTTAGGTGGGAATACTTGACGCATTCTGCCCCATATACCACGTTTGAAAACATACTGGACAAAATCATTAATTTTTTCATTGTCTATAACCATCTTAGAAACGGGGTACAAAGTTTCCGCATCGTCCAAAAATTCTCCAAAGATGATCAATAGAATAAGCATAAAAGATCAAAAATTACTTGACAAGCTATTGCACTTAATCATTTTTCTCAGAACAATGAGACATTCTCTGCATCTGCTCATTGTTGCCGGATTAAGCTCAAAGCGGCCAGAACTCAGGTATACTCTTGTACTTCGAATTATCGAAACTATAAACTCTCTCGGGAGGTAAAATTTGATGGGAACTAGCAAAAAGTTCGAATTATCAAAATTCGAATAATAGAATATTTTTAACATTAAAATAATAGGAGTTTTTGGCAGGGAAAAACAAAAAACTTCGAATTATCGAAAATTCGAATTACCGGCGGTTCGAATTATAGAAGTTTCACTGTATATCCTTATGTGCTAATTTGATTAGTTATGGGATGTTTTTTTCGAATAAATAAAAAGGTCTAATTTAAGTAAAAATTTGAAAATTATTTTTATATTTTCGTAGTTTATATTAAATATTTAGGAATTCATTCTAATTTGGACCTATTCAGGTTTCACGTATACTCGATGTGTTTGCAGAATTTCCGTTTTTCTGTATGACTTTCCGATTCTCTATAGTCTAACGACAAGATAAGTTTTGAAGACCCCAGTGGGCACAACATTTTGAGACCTTTTCACGACATCGTTATGACATCTTCAAGACATCTTTACGACATCCTATGTCCATGTCGTTTCGGTGTCTTTGCGATATCGTAAAGACATCATCAGATCATACGCCTTATTTACGATATCGTAAAGACACCTTAACGAAATGGACATAGGATGCCGTAAAGTTGTCGTAAATATGTCGTAACGATGTCGAAAAGACATCGCCAAACTTTGTGCCAACTGGGACATTTTCTAATTAAGAATTTCCTTTCGTATTTTTTTTTTTTTTTTGTTAAAAGGCAGGTCGAATTCATTAGTTCGCCCTATATTGCCATAAATATTTGTGGTTTAGCCATTATAAATATAATTAAGGAACTTATCACTGAACTTTAAAACCATTCAAGAAAGGTCGAGTATTAAGATTCGGCCAAATTTTCTGGATTTAAAGTTTCTAGACCGCAAAATTTTTGTGTTAATTAGAAAGGTTCTGTTGCGATAATATTTTTTGCTATATTGGAACAATGGTACAATATTTTACTATTATATCCTAAAATAAGGATTATTAAGTTATAAGTACACAAGAAATGTCATATAATCAGGAATATTGCACACTAAAAGCACACTAAAGAATTGTTCTTTAATTTACTCTTCCTATAATAATTCACTTCATCACTAATTTTCGAATTGTCTAGCAGATGGCAGCACTGGAGATTTTAATCACGAATCCTGAACATCCAGATTTCTCGATTTTCTTCCATATCATATTTCGAGCTTAGTTACTTCAATTGTTTTCACTGCCTCTATAACTGTGCGAAACCTCGAAAATTTTGCAAGTTTCATTACACTGGGGTTCTACATTAGGCCCGTTCTCTTCTGTGACTCTTCTGTGAACAGTCACAAACACGCGTTTTTTTATAAGGAAACTTGGAAAAGGATTTCGAGTTGCGAAGGATCACTCTTCTGTGAATATTCACTGACAAGTGTTTTTTTAGGGAGAGCTGGAAGAGGTTTTGAGATGTGCCTTATCATTTTTCTGTGATCTCGCTTTTATCAGAATGTCATTCGGCAGTTTTTTTTAGTAGTTCAGGTCAATGTATAGTCAGAAAGCGGAGAAAACGGTGAAGTTCAATGCTTAGTCAGGCAAACATATTAAAACATCTTAATTATCACGTATAATAACTTTTACGTTCAATGGTATATAAAAAGACAGATATGGGATACAAAATGGAGAGTTAGAGGAGTAGCAGATACAGTACAAGTCCAATAACTTTCCAACTTCGGGGCTACAGAAGCGGAAAATTCCAGGAATTGCGGACTTATCGGACGCCCCTTCTAGTAGCAGGATATTAGGTGCGCGCATGCGTAAATCATTGGCGCAAATCATGAGCAAAATAGCACACGTAGTGGGAGAACCACAATTAGTGTGCGTGCCGTACGTCTGATGACGTTTTTAAAGGATTATACACTTATCCGACGGCAAGTTACCGGAATTATACTGTAAAAAGGATTAGACGAGAGAACGGAGAAGTGAGCTCAAGTGGGAGGAAGAAGGAAGTAGGCATGAATATGATTGGATGACGGTGGGACGGCGTTAAGGTAGTTGTAAGGTAGTTGTAGCGTAAGGTAGTCAGATTTCTGAAAAAAGTAGTTCTTAGATGACTGAAAATCAAAGTATTATAACTGATGTCATTTCATAATTTATATAAAAAATAATATTTTAACCATACTTTTTGCTTATTTTTCCAGGAAAACATTCTCTAGAACTCTCCTGTCTAATTTTAGAAATAACTAAATAATCATAAAATATAATTATTTGCTTAAAAAATGTTTTCTTATAAAGATTGTTCAAATGATTTAGAGCCACAGAATAAGCCATAGAAGACATAGAAAAACCTACTTTCGAAATTGAAAACAGTTAAGTTGTAGAAAATGTTTTCCCGGAATAAGTATACCGTAATTCCTTCAAATGCAATCATTTTTAAAAAATTGGTAAGAAGCGATGATTTCAAAAAAATTCAATTGTAACAAAATAGGGTTAAAATTAATTTTTTGTTGTTGTGAATTTTAACATTAAAAAAAAATGTTTTTTATTTGGAATGAGAGCAGTTATAATATATTGATTCTTAAAATAATAGAAAAACTTTTTTTTTCACATATCCGACTTTTGGCACGATTACTTCCTTAAGGATATGGAGAATTAAGCGGTAGGAGGAGGTATGTAGTGGTAACAAAGGTTGTGGAGGAGCTCAAGGTCAAAGCATATAATTGCTTAATTGTGGTTTTGAAGCTTATAAGAGGAGGATGAAGGGGATGGCAATGGATAGTTGTAGGAGTAATAAATATGATGCAATAGAGAACAAAAAAAAAGGTTGAGCTACATTCAGGGGCGTCGGAGCCGCGAAACAAATCGTTCCGACGCCACTGGCTCCATTTGTAGAAAGAAGAAATAAGAAAGTGCATATGCGATTGAATAGCGGTGGGAGGTGTTTCGTAAATGTGAAAGAGTCATAAATAAAAGAATTGGGATCAGGGGAAAGGATAAAATGAGATTGGACAACAGGAGAAAGGGTTTCAGGATATGGACACAGAAAAAACGAAAGATAAAATTTAGATCGATTCCTGGTTAAAGAAACTCTGCAACAAAATTTCACCTGGCCAGATAAACTGTAGACGAATCGACGATAATTTCTAATTTTTATACTTGCCTAGATAATTTTTCGTCTTATATTCGCTCCATTTTTAATCGAAATGTAGCCTGAATTACGACGCCAGCGATATCCATTGTCGTTTAACCTAATTAAATCGTTTCTTGAAATAGCATATCACAGCGAGAGAAAGATTTTTGCTGTAATTATAACGAATGCACTTATAGACTTTTTATAATAAAATTGTGTATATATCATTAGCTCTTGGTTTACATTATGTGAACTATGTACCTTTGGCATTATAAACTGAATAATGGATTGCGTTCATCAAGACTATGAAGGGAGTGATAGAATCAGCGCCGGATGAACATTTTTCGGGGCCTGGGGCTAAACCTCGAAGGGACCCTCTTAAGGGCAGAGAAAATCCCAATTTTGCTCTAAAATTTATTAATTTTCTGGCGTCAGGGGCCCTCGGCCCCTGGGGCCTGGGGCACTAGCCCCACCGTGCCCCTTGGTAAATCCGGCGCTGGATAAAATGCTTTAGTGTTGATGAACCATGTATCATGGGCCTGTTGAAACACTACATACGTGACGATATTTTCGTGAATTAAACCGTCACCTATTTTGTGACATTAACGTGACGGTAATGGTGATAAAGGATTCGAAACGCAAACTACTATTACGAGACTCGTAACCGGCGGAAGAAAAATCGACGAAACTAGCGTCAATACTTGTGTGCAATATTATTAAAAATATGTACTCGCGTGAGATATTTTATTGAAAATACTTTCTAGTGAAAATTTTAGTTTACAGATTCTTATACAAGCGCTCTTTTGAATGAAAATTTTGGGCATTTAGGTTATAGTTTTATATCATAATTATATTATCATAGATTTTATTTGTAATCGAGAGCTTTCATTACCAAATATTGTAAATTTAAACACCAAATGGTTTTTCAGATTGATGATTTCGGAAATTTGGCTAAAATTGCTAATTATATTTTTTAAAGTATTACATATAATTATAAAGTTGCATAATTAGATAATCAATAATTGTACGAAAACTAGTTCATTTGATTTAAAATTTCCCTAAAAATCAAATTCACAGTGTGTTAAATATCATACTGTAATGACGAAATCTTCAACCTTGATTTTATCGGATGAGGATCACTTTCAGGTTCAAACCTTCTTTATCCCCATTTAACTCGGAATTGGCTAACATTATTAGACCAAAATTTAATTAATCGCCGTTAACAAAGCGATATTATAGCAGAAAGTTTTTTTTTATTCCAAATATAGATGAATATTGGTTTTTTTATCACTATTGGAAGTTGAGAGTGCTCGAATTTTAGGTTGCTGGTTGTACAGTTTATTATGGATCGCGGCCCTTAATATTGTAACCACAGAATATTTTTCAGATAAAAATTCCAGTGATCAAGAAACATTTGTATAAATGTCGAGAAGTCACGTGTGAATTTTGATACAAGAATATTCGCTCTCCTAATCCAACGCAAATGTATGGAAATCTCAGGAACGTGTCGAGAGCACTATATCCATAGTAAAAAGCAAACAAAAAAAGAATGAAAGTAAGAAAAGGGAAATAAAATGTTAAGAGAGTTTGAAAGGTGAGACTATGGAAGTAAGAGAATAATTATTCTGCCTAGAAAGGCAGGAGCTATCTTTAAATTTTTCAGTTTTTCTCCTTTCAATATCCTCAAGAGAGCTGGAATTATACCTAATCAGATGATTGCTAAGTCTTTCTAATTTTTTTAATTCACGGGAAATTAAATTCTCAGATATACCGTCATATGGGGTAATTTTGGACTTTCCCAAATTGTAAGTTTAAATTACTTAAGGTGGGTGGCTCTAACCAAAATCTAGAATCATTCAAGGCTTGAACTGATTATATGAATAACCTGGGAACATATTGGGCTGACCCTCATTCGGAACATTTTTCAGGAGAACGGAAAAACTGTGTTTTTGTTATTTTCGTTTCATTTTTTGTTGGCGTTCACAAAACGAAAAGATAATAGTATAATATAAAACACATAAAGGTTTCAGACCAATACGAGGGTAGGGTGAAAATTTTCCGATCTGACTCATTTAGAGATTGCTCTATTAGTATACATTTAAGAGTCTACTGAACAATACACCTCGATTGTTTTTCAAAAATGGAAAAATCAGAGAAGTGTGTGCTTATTAAATATTGCTAATTAAAAGGCCTAACATCACTTAAAATAAAGGAGAAATGGATTCGATACTGAGAGACTATTGTCCATTATATTCGACGGATAAACGGTGGGTTTCTGAATTTAAGAAAGGTCGCACGAGCCTTTTTGACTAACCACGTTCAGGACGCCACATTGAAATCGCTACTCTCGAAATGATCGAAAAAATTCATAAAATGGTGATAGAGGACATTGAAAAGCACTGTGCTAGGTGGGCGCCGCGTTTTCAAACAGTCAATCAAAAATTTACCCGTAAAACAGACCCATAGGTTGGTCTTTGCGATGGTTGAAATCAACGATTTAAAGTTGGAATTGTTCCCCTATCTACCGTATTCACCAGATTTGGCCCTCAGCGACTATCATCTTAAAGAAGTTCGTAAATATTTTTAATAATAATTACACCAGTCTCTCCATTTAGCCGCTCGCGGTTTATCAATACCTATAACTGCTGATCCACGCAATTTATTAGCTTAGGAGGCGAGAGCCGGTTATGAATCTCGCCTTGAAAGTGCCGCACTGCGTGAGTAATCAGTCGAGTATATTGCACAATATGATGCATTCCAATTAGAAACGGTTCAAGCAGCCCTGACTGGTTAAATTTCTGTTCCCCTGATTTAGCAACAAGGCTACTTGCAGGCAATCACCGACACTGTGGCTAAACCGAAAGTCGGTTGTCAAAAAGATGACCACTTCAAGTCCAAGTTATTTTTCACTTTTTCTTTAATTAATACATTTTTCTAAAATTATCTCAGTAGAGAACTAATATAAAAACTAAATTGGATACATCATAAAAATAATATTAACACAATTTATCAAATATTTGAGATTTACACATATCACCTGTCTTAAGATGGAAAGTATAAAATGAAGAGTAGAGTTCAATATTTTAAAGATAAGAATTTTTAAAATCAGTTTAAAGTCAGACTATTAATAATGGGGACAAAACCATGATACACCAACCATGATCACTTCTTTTGCAAACTTTTTCATCAAATGTCCGGCAACTCTCCATATTAACCCTTGTTTGGCACACTGTTGTGCATAACACCCCACGTCAAATTGCCCTTACTTTAATAATTATTAAATTGATACTCCATTTTAATTTTTGGTTCTATAACCTACACAATCCTTTAAAGTAAGCTCTTAAGATAACCTCATGAAAGTTTCAAATCAAAATATGTAGCAGTTTATTTTTTTAATCAATTTTTGTTACGATAATTCAGATCACCCCAGAAGTGTGCCAAACAAGGGTCAATGTATCATACTATGCATATAAAATGAGAGAATATTTCAAAACGCTGACGTCAAAATAGAATTATTTTGTGAAAATAGTTATTTGTGCCATATTTTAAATTATTCTGACCTGTTCTGCATATATTTTAAATCTTTTTTAGTTTTATTATGTAAACTTTCCTTGATCTCTTAATGTTTAGATTTCTATTCTCACTTGGATCAGTCTTAATTAAAAAAATATATTTCCAGTGGTTAGGAAGTTTATTTGTTTTCGAAAATCTCATTTTCTGAAATGGTAAACTTTTCAGCAATTACACTTAAATTTTCAAATGTTCAATTATTGTTAAGCGATTTTGAATTTTGAATTTGCATGTGGAGGTAATTATGCAACTTTTAATTTTTACTTTCATTTCTACTTTTTCAAAGTACACGCCGCTTTCCTTTTTTTTGACTATTCGAATTTTCACGACAATTTGAAAAAAAATAACGTTAGTTTTAGGAATGTAGAAGTGGAAATGAAAGTAAAAAAGTTCAATGAACGCTTCGTAGCTAAAAAAAAGGTTTTTAAATATTTTTCAATTAATTATTTCTAGAAAAAAATCTTGCAATCGTTAAAACTTTGGAAAAAGTGTTTTGAGAGTGATGCCTTATAGGTATTTAAACAAATGTAATAATCAAGCAAAATGTGGATACCTACTGAGACTACAATTGATTCAACTTTTTGACATTGACTAAAAGTTTAGAGTCGCGAAACCTCGAAAAAATTATGTTTTACATTACCTAAATTACAATAAAATTTTTGGGTATTGCCTTCTTCAATTAGTTTTATAATTTAATTGATTACAAATCCCTCAAATTTTGGAAACAACTTTTAAGTTAAATCACTAAAACACAATATTTTTTTTAGAGAATACTTGCCCTATATTTTGAAGAAAAAAAATTCGAAACCTTCAACTTCAAACGTGCCAACTCTGGCCCAGCCTGTATTAATGGGGATGATAACTCCGCATAGCTCTTGGCACAGAAGGCCGCCATTATTTTGTACTCGCTGTCTGTTTCGGACAGTTGGTTGCTTTAATTATCACCTATGGCCGTGAGTCGTAAACAGTCACAAGAACGTGTACCCCATACATGAGAATATGCGTGTTCGCAATGAGTTTTTAGGTCACGTATTTTACTTTCTGTACAGTTTAGAGAAAGAAAAAAGAATATTAGTTGTTTCCGCTTCTGAACTCAGCAGAAAATGATATACGATCCTGTAATGTAATAGGGGAGAAGTGGGTAATGCTGCGCGGTCGCTTTTATGAAAATCTGCGTATAATGAACAAGCGTGCTTATTTTTAGACTGAAGTATCAAAAACTGAACAAATTAGGATCATTAATATAATAGCTTAATTTTTTGTGAAATCTTTGTTTGGAGCGTTTCTTATCTATTATGACAGTTGTTAAAAATCATTAAAGATATTTTACTCTAAATGCATTAAACATAATGAATATGGTAGTCTGAAAATTTACAAGGATGCTATGTCACAAATAGTTAAACTTAGTTAATATGTGCAAATAAAATTTTTATTTCAATACTATACACAAGCAGATAATGTGGCAAGAACGCCCACTGTGTTGGTAAAAGATCGAAATGCTGCTTGAGTAAGTTGACATACGTGGCATTTTTTGGAAGATTGATTAATTAAGCATTTCAATTGAAATAGATCACATTTGTCCTGTAAAACAAAGGAAAGTTAAGCCAATGATTTAGGAGAAACCTGTACGGACTGAATATGGCGATTTACATTTTTTCTATCGACAAGTTATCATTTTCCAATCAATTACATTTTTTCACTATCCTACCACTGGTGTATTCTATTCATTCACATTTTGGCTTTAAACTGTCTAATATTTAGTTCTCTTAGTTGAAGAAATGAGCGAAATTGTACTATAACCTCTGTTGTTATTAATGATAATAGGCGGTATTTCTATTTTGACAACAAAATTAAAAAATATATTAAAATCGAGTTAACTCTATAAAACAATTATACATAATAATCTTTTTTCTTTTCAAGAAGAAAAATGGATAGCGAAAATTAGATAATCAAAATGTAGAGAGCCAGTCCGTTCTTCTAGATGATCGAAAAGGCCTTCCATAATTTTTTCGATAGTCAGAGAGATTCTAATTTTATGGCCAGTCTAAATATTATTAGAAGATCAGACTCACTATCAGGATAGTGAAAGTATCCTCTCAAAATGATCAATACAATCATCTTGTTTTCACAGATTTTGACCATCCACGGATAAACAGATGACCAGTCCCAAAGGGTCAATATTTGCACGTCAATTATGCGCGTGAAAATTAAAAGGCTGAGAGCATTTTCATAGTGAGTGAATAAGTTTAAGTTGCTTTCCGATGTTTCGAACAGGCGAGGAATTTTCAGCTTCAAATTTGATAGTTCCAAGAGATTAAGAAAAAAGGCATCACTCGACATTTATCTATCAACTTCTTGTCATCTTACCGTGTCTAACTAAAATCGTGCCTGAGATTTCACCATTTATTGATGATAAAGAAAGTAACGATATGTGTGATATTGATTTCTGAATTTACTCCTGTGTTTGAAATCTTACAATTCAGTGCAGTGGCCCCATATCCTAAGTTTCTCGAGCTCCAAAAAATATATAGTAAATGGTCAACTATGCATTGCTATTGTATATCAAATTATATCTTGTACACCTTGGTTTCCATGAATAATAAAAACTGCTTTTAGATTGTATGTATTTTAAATCAATTTTCAGGTCTTGTAGGTTCCACTGGTTTTGATAATTTCCAGTCCGTTACGTGAGAGAGACTGGGAATATCAAAAGATGGCCAAAACGACTGTCCAAAAATATTTAGTCGACTTTCTAAGAACTCTTTATGGTAATCAGTTCGGTCCTAAATGATAATCAATTCGGCCTTCTGTGATGAGCAGCCTGGCTCTCTTTATACTTTTCCTTATAAATACTACGCACAAAAGGACCATTTGATCTAAATGGCCATTTAGTTCATTTTGAACTAATTTCAGTGTAATATATTAACATTTATACTTTTTTTCTGTCTCAGTTCGAATTTCCAAATCTCTCATTATGTTTTTACAATAATTCGGTTGGATAAAACGTTTACATAGAAACTTTCGGTAACAAACCTAGACT
Organism: Belonocnema kinseyi; assembly: GCF_010883055.1. Taxonomy (NCBI): domain Eukaryota; kingdom Metazoa; phylum Arthropoda; class Insecta; order Hymenoptera; family Cynipidae; genus Belonocnema; species Belonocnema kinseyi. Next base: position 116,444,852 of record NC_046657.1, on the reverse strand, counting down.
TTGGTGATAGCAGTTTGGGGAAAAGTCCGACACATTTACGACACTAAAGTAACTGAAATTTACGTAATTAGGTTTCTGAAAACGGAAATCAGTAACATTTATAATAAAATTACTACATTTTTATTTAACTTCAGAAGCAGTTTATGAAAATTACAAATAGTTTCTTAAAATTCCTAAATGGTAACAGAAATATCAGTTCTCGTAACGGAAAGAAGTAAGCAAAGGCATGCGCACTCTTCGATTCTCGAGTGCGTTCGGTTAGCAGACGAAGCATAGCGGTTAAGTATCAGTACTAATTTGCGGGTTCAAGACATTTTGTAATGGTTTCTTGAGAAATGGGGTTAATTTATTTATGTACATAATTTTTTAAACATCATGCGCATTCAATTTTTGTGTGGAAAATCCTTCTTTTCAGATTGAGAAATGGCATCTTTCTTCGATAAAAATGCAACCGTTGAGTTTAAAAGTAAATAATTTGGTTAAAAAAGTATATTTAAGAAAAAAAATCAAATATTTTATTTGTCCATTTTAGTAGAAATGACATCTTTCTTAGATAAAAATCCAACTGTTTGCATCAAAATTCAACATTTTTTTACAAAAAAGGTATCCTTTTTTATAAAAAATTCAACTGTTTCGTTGAAACATCGTTTTTTAGTGTTAAAGATTCAAATACAATCTTCGCAGAAAATTTACTTCTTGGTTAAAACTTAGCTTTTGATGTAGAAAATTTAAAATAAAACCTTTTTCGGTTCAAAAATCAATTTTTTTTAATTTGTATTTTTGATTTAAAAACTCATCTGTTTCAGTGGAAATTTCATCTTTCTCGGGTGGAAATGCTACTGTTTGCTTGAAAGTTAATCTACTCTCTATTTGAGGATTCAACTTTTGTTTTTTAAATTTTGGTTGACAAACTTTGTTAAGAAATCATTTTTCTGTGCAACACTTATATTTTAGTTGGAAATCCATTTCTTTAGTTGAAGATTTTACCATTTTTCTGAAAATGATTTTTTTTTTGCTAAAAATTCAATTTTTTCAGAAAAAATTACATACAAATATTATTTATAAGACATGAAATAACATTTTGTATAAATTTTGTACATAAATTTTTCCAAACACTTAATGTATAGAGACAATATTGTATGGTTAAATAAGTTTAATATAAATTTGCAGTTTATATTTGTCTTAACAATAAAAATTATAGTAAGAATATATAAACGAGCGAAGTTTATATGTGAACAACTGTGTTATATAATATACCCAAAGAATCAAATGTGAAAACAATTCTTATAATTAAAGATAGTCTTTGATTATATACTTGATACAATGAATGTACGTGCATTGTAACACAGATACATGAGAAGTCTTATGTGTATGAAATTGATTCATATTTCCTTGCTATTTTGTATTCTCAGGACGAATTTAGACTTCATGTTTTATATTAAAATTAATGAACCAAAAAAAATGATTAACCTTTTAAAATTTTCAGTTACTGCAAATTCCTAAACTGTAACCAAATTTTCTGAAATATGTTACTTGAGGTTTATGCAGTTACCGTTTCTGAAGTTTCTGTTGAAGTTTAGGAAAATTTAGGAACGGTTTCTGCCTTTAAGCTTTAGTGGCGCGTCTCTGAAAATTTTTACAGCTAACAGTGAGGATTTTTATTTTCAGATTGCCAGCACTGAAGATACTTCACAGCAAAAGCATTGATCCCAATGTTGGTGAATTTTCCTTTCGTTCCATCTCCCCTTCCGTTCACTCACAGAAATGTCCTCCTGTGTCAATAAGATGCATTTGGACACAAATGAAATTTTCCTTCAAATTCAAGATTGATTTCCATTTTTCTCACAATAAATGTTTTTGCAGCAAGCATTCTCCACTTGCAACATACATCATCTAATCTTGCAATCAAATAATTTTGCTTGTATAAAGAACATGTTTAGTTGGTTCAAAACAAAACAAGCAAGAGGACAATGATTTTCTTTCCAGACAACTTTTTTCTCTAAGTATTATGCCATCGTACTTATTGGTCGCAGCCGGCCCGCGACCATGGACATATGAAACGCAGGACTAGGCATGCCATCCTAACTTGTCGAGCGGAATTGAATTCACGGGAGGGGGGAGAATTTCATGAGTAGGGAGAGCCGCCAACTTACGATGTGCCACTTGATTAAGCGTACGAGTGTTTTTTGCTGACAAACTGTGCATGAAAATATAAACATTTAGGCGCTGCCATTTTTGTCTCGGGACATCATAAGATGGCGGACCTCCCCCCTCATTGCATCAACCCCGCAATGGCATGCCTAGTCCCGTGTTTCATATGTCCATGCGCGCGACCAATAAGCACACTACCCTAACGCAAAGGCAAAAAATAAAACTTCCCCAACACTGGGATCTCTGAGAAAAAATTAGTGCTATGGAGGTCGTGAAAATGTGCTTTTAATCATCACAAAGTCTGACATCAATGATTCAAGTGAATTGTGCATTAAATGGTCACGATTTTAATGCCGTATTCATTATATTTACGAAATGCCACTTAGTAAATTAAATTGTCATGCTTCTGGGATCTGATTACTTTATAAATACACGATTTTATTTCCATTTATACGTTATGCAACTTGCAAATGAACTTGTGATGCCAAGCGCGATAGCGGAAGGGGGGTGGGTTGGAAATTTAGTTCTGTCAGGTGTCACAATAGCGCATGATCGCTTCATAAGTGGTCACATTGCTAAGATTTGTTTCTCCTTTTTAACACATACGTTCATCCCCATATTATCGACTCACTTCTTTGATTCAAGTTTAAGAAAAACATATTTTCTAAAAGTTTAAGGTAAATGTCCCATTTTGGGCGAGTGACCCAGTTTGTGCGAATGCTCACATATTGTAGGTAAATCCGTGGTAATCTTAAAGCTTATAACACTAGTAATAGTTTATTCACACTCTAGAGTGGATTAAAGATCTTTTTGATGTAAGTTTTATAGTCTTTTTATTACGTATTCGTGGTCTTTAAAGGTTATATAGTCACGGGTGGCCATCTGTGGCCGATCGAGCATCACATTACAGTCGGCTTGTTAGCTCGAGAGTTGACAGGCTATGTAGTTTTTCGTGTCAACATTGCTTCAAAATTTGTGTAGCGCGAATATTTGATTGAAAAGTAAGTATTAGTTATGAGGTTTTCGAATTTGTTATTCAATATAACTGGAAGGTAATGTATAATTCGGACATTCCCTTCCGCCTTAATACGGACGGAAAAAAGCGGTTGGAGGAATTTGTACGAGTGCTTACAAACAACATGGTTACACAAAAATTAGGCGTTCTTTAAAGATAACAAGCACACTATTTCAATTCTGAAAGCTTTGCCCTTTTATGAAGCCTGTTTTTTATGACTTTGTATTGAATAATTGATTAAAATGTGCGCGAAACTATTACAACAATGAGATAGCCAATTTAAAAACGCAAACTATAAAAATATTCTCTTTTTTTAATTACGTGATTTATTATGCTGAGAAATTTTCACGTTAAAATTTTCAGATTCCTAGTGACAAATTAAATTAGGAGGCAGTTCTTATCAATGACGATATCTCGACACTATAGGAAATATAACATGGCGATTCTCGCCCAAATTGAGACATTTGATTCGCCCTAACTGGGTCAGAGGAAAAATTTATTCGCCCAAATAGGTTCATTGGTACAGCATGAAATATTCTTTATTATTTAATCAAAATTGTTTGCTTTTATAGATGAGCAGACAAAGTATTGTTGAAAAAATGTTCAAACTATGCGGTATTAGAAACTTTCACCGATTCATAAGATTTAAAATACTTTTACAAGCAAAATATGCCAAACAAATCCTTACATTCGACCAAATTGGGATATTTACCTTATTCGTTTATGTTCAAAAAACCTGAAGTCAATTATAAAATTCGAATAAAAATAGCCCTAGAAATGAGGGATCAATCGAAAAGAGAGTTAGAGTTGGGTGACGAAAGTGGATCAGATATGAAGGTGGTTCGAATTTATTGAAGAGTTGTGGACGAATGATAAGTTGAGGAAAAAGCGAAGGGTTTTATGACTGAAATGAATAAAATCTTTGTGATTGGGGTGAAGGAAGGGAAGGTTTATATAAATACTTTAGGAAACATGGAGGGAAAAGTTGCGGAAAGTGAGGAACAGCAAGAAGCAGGCAATGGTTAAGACGTGGAGTAGGGCTAAATAATATGGTGTGAGGAATAGGATATATGAGGACATGGATTAATTTATTCTTATTATTTTCACCCTGCATGCATTTCGAGAGAATAGAAAGAAGGAGGGTTTAAAAAGTAAGAAGTGGAAATGACGATGGCGAGGGGAAGAACGTGTAAAGATGCAAAGGTGGATGGTGCTGAGATAAAAGTGTAGGGTAAAGGAGGATAGGGAATAAAGTAGAAAAAGGGATCTGGCATAAGTAAGGGGTATAATGTAGAATAAGGAAATGAGTAAGGGTAGGGTCGTTTTGCTTCAAAGAAGGGGCGTCAACAGGAGAAAAAGTAAGGATAAGTGGACGTGGGGATTGAGTTACGGGAATAAGGCAAAGGAAAATAGAAAATAAACTTAGGGATAAAGTGTAATAAGGGCGACTGGAATAAGGTATACCTGCTAGAGGGGCGAAGCGTTCGAAGGAAAAATGTAGAGAGATATGCATGAAAGGGATTAGGGTAGGAATATATGGGGGATAGAATAGGGGTAGTTGAAGGAAAAGAAAAGCCGATACTAGAATCGTGGGAACCGTGGACTCCCAACATTCAGTTATTGTTTTAATTTTCCTTAATGCGTATCTTGTGATACAGCGAGCAGATACTGAAACAAATTTTCGATAATTAAAACAATATCATTTGATGTATCAGGACTTGGTAACATGTCGTGAAACTAAAGGTAGTAGAAAGTTGGAAACTTTCGTCCATCATGATTAATCAAAAGATAAATGCGAAGTCATTGACGTTGAGCTAGTACCACATCCACTAAGTTTAAAACTAGTTGCACCAAGAACGAGTTCCTCAGCACAACGAATACGGTGGAAAACCTTGAATAGAGCCTGGGATGTCTGGTGTGTGCAAAGTTGGACGCTTCGTATGCCGCATTAAAGCTAGGATACTAACCTGCCCTCTGGCATTACGATGCTCTTTTTCGTTTTCATGAAAATTCCGCGCACTGCAGGGATTACCGTTTTCCACTCATTTTATGCAAAATAAATAATATACCAAAGACTGTGCCACTTTATTAAAATACCGAATAATTTGATCAGTGTACGACTTCTCGCTGTTTGCCGATTTACTTTCTTATTTTCTCAGGACAATGCTCATTATTTATTCAGCTAATATTAAGATTTTAATTATCGCGAAGATTAAAAAAAAAGAGTCAGCCAAGGAAATTGTACACACACATGGGCGCTGCTTTGCTGCGGGTTAGATTTATTCTTTTATTTTATCACATTCAATTTTACGAATTTTCCCTAAACTATTTGTAGCTTGAACTCTCATGAACAGAGTGACGCTTTTCCCTCGAAATTATAATGCAAAATTAGCAGAACTAATGAACTACTTATTCTAGAAAATCTTGTTTCCACCTAAGCTAATACATTCTGTTATTTTATTTCTATATTCTCATATTTCTATTCTTTGAAAGTATAGTTTTAGTAAATTTTTTGTAACTCTAGAATATTGGGTCAGTGTAGAAACAAACAGACGCCAATGTATGGTCTCATTTAATGAGCGAAGACTTAATCAACTACATAACCGACTCAGTTTGATGGATTGAACTAGGCAGGGTTAAGCATTTCAAACTTTACCGGTTCTCATGAACCAAGTTTCCTTAAGCCCTTGAAGTTAACGCGTACTCTTAATCGTGTTAGACAAGCTTCCCCTAACTTCGTTTAGTAAGGATAGGTCACGTCAGTGCAGCCACCGGACATTTCATGCAATCACACTCGCCGTTCTCTTTTTTTTTCTCGTCGAGATTATACTGACACTATTCGTCAAAATAACATCAAGAACTTTCTGTTAAACTTGTTTTTATATGTAATTCGAAAGTTACATGTTAGCATAAATCATTTTTATAATTGTACGCTTTCTGTTTCGAAAAAATGTTTGATGTAATTCTGAAGTGTTATGCTGTTTGAGCAAATAGTTATTAGCAATGGCTAAACTGCGATATGCAATCTGGTGGGAAAATTTAAAACTAGAAAGAGTAGGTACGATTTTAAAGATGCATGATAATTTATGCATAAAATTGTTTTGTACGATTTTTTTTGTGGAGCTTAAATTATTTTTTGTAAACTAAAAATTATTCTTCATCGAAAACAAAGTGTTTAAAATGGAATTTAAATCTTATACAGTGAGAAACCACATTTTTAGACGGAAACGTCTTTCTACAAAAAAGAACTAGTGTACTATTTATTGTGATTTTTGAACAATTATAAACTTAAATGAAGTTATTTCAAAGAAAAAACGAAATAAAAGTAAGGTTAAAGTTAGGTTAGAATTTCCATTTCAATTTAAATTGTCTGTTATTCATATTCCTTGCATAATCGGTATAAAATTGTCGCTAAATTAATCAATGAACCTTTATTGAAGCTTATAATGCATTGAAACTTACATGACATAGTTAAATAATTGTTTTATTTAGAAAACAATTTCTAATAAAAATGTATTTTTTCACTGTGTAAGATGGAAATTCGATCTAAAATATTTTGTTTTAGATAAAGATTTATTTGCAGCGTTTAATAATTGTTTCAAAGTTCATAAAAAATCGTAAAAGCACTTATATGCACAATATAAAATATACACTGAAAAACTTTGTACTGAAAAATTACTAAATCAGGTTACAATCGAGGGACCAAGGCGATAATTTGTATATTTTAATTCAATAGTTGTAAGCTATGCTATTTTTATATGAAATTTTCCTATTCGTAATACGGAAGTCTTAGTATTTTTTATAGTAAAATCCTAGATAGAATAAATTAGTAGAGACATAATTAAATTATATAAAAAGAGTAGAAATAATAAATACCTAAAATAACATAAAAGACTAAATTTGTAAGAAGAAT
>NC_046657.1:116436007-116437673 GCF_010883055.1 Belonocnema kinseyi | reverse complement strand
TAAGTATTTTTAAACGTCGATATTAGGGTGTTTTATTACGTTAATCTATAGTGCTTAGAATTTGAAAAATGCCATCACTGTGAACAATTAATGAATAATTTAATGGAAATCAATTTGTGTGCTAGCATTTACTTCATAAGGGCGATACATTTATGGATCTCATTATGTAGTTTAGCAGAATGAAATATCGCCATGCTGCCGCGTTGGAGACCCGTGTTCGGTTCCCAACAGCTTTATTTTAATCACATTTTTCTGTTTCAGCCTGTAATATAATATTCCTGCATGTATATACACAGTAAAAAAAAGGATCAATTTTGTTGCAGAGCATTTTGTTACAGCGATCATTTGACTCTCGAGATCATATTGATTTTCCATTCGAATCAATTTGATCTCATTTTTTGGTTCATTTTTTAGACTAAACAAAATGGCCGCCAATTATTGGCACCGGCGTCATAACGACATAACCTAAAAATTATATCTAGCCGCACGCAAGTGACAACTACACTTAACAGGTGATATTTTCTAATATCAGTATTCAGTAGTTTTTCAACTTTTCAAGTACACTGCATACTGAGAAACCATAAAAAGCTTGAATATGAGCTGAATATTGTAAGAACGTCAGCCATTTTGGCTTGACTTCATACATGATCCCGAATCAGATCATAATAATCTCAAAATTCGATCATTCTATTCGGCCACTCAAGATGCTCTTGAATTCGGTATCATTTTTTTTGCATATCAAAATGATATTGATTTCAGTATCATTTTGAATACTTTTTTTACTGTGTAATAATGTATAAACTATATATACTCATGTGTACTATAAAATTGCAATTTAAATAAATATAATAGTGCGAAAGAGTTTAAAATCCCACAATAAATAAGTCTGCATTTACGTCGTATGCTTGTGTAAAGGATACGTTTTTCATGACCTTCAACGCGACGCGGCGCATGTTGGGTTTATTTTGTTTCGTCTGCTAATCTGACAGCATCAATTTTTACTATAATACATTGCTTGCTGGTTTATTACAAAGCTTTGAAAAATACTTCAAACCTTTTTTAAAATAAATGTAACATTTTTTAATTTTATTCCAATGAATTTTGTAGTTCGGCATGTAGTTACTAGTTACTACTCAAAGTAGTAAACATTAAAAAAGTTCCGCTATGTCCCTCAATTGCAAAATAAAATTTAGTGTGTTTTTAAAATTCTACATAAAATTTCTAGTTCCCGTTTTTGACACTAGGCGGCGAGAAGATCGACTACCATTTCCGGTATATATCCTGTGATTTTTGAATTTCGAAACGAGTAACAGAAGTTTTGTTTATTTATATGTAACCTATATAAAAAAGGAATATTGCAAAGAAAAAAGCTGCAAGCAATTAGAGTCAGATGTTGGCCCAAAATTAGGGCGCAGCCTTTTTTGTTAAGACCCGCTTCCAGCGAAATCGCGGTAAAATTTCAGCCACAATGACGTCTCACGACTGTCAGATGGGTGGTTACAGTCTATAACGGAATCAATACGACGATCCGGGCAAAAGTTTCGTGCACCCTACGAACACGGAGCGACTCAAGGACTACCGCCTTCTGCATTTTTCCCGGAAGTGTTTTAGCATATTGTTGACACGCAGGGATGCTTTTCAGGCTTTTAACGAGTGAAAGCGATAT
>NC_046657.1:116432114-116435907 GCF_010883055.1 Belonocnema kinseyi | reverse complement strand
GTAAAACTAGAGGATAAAAAATAATACATATCTAAAAATGCTAAACACTTACATATTCATGAGACTGAAGAGTAGTAAATGAAATAAATACAAGAACAGGAATTTTCTGTCTTTGTAGTGTTACCAATATTTACATTCAAATAGCCCATTTCTTCAACAACAACTTCCTCATCAAGTTTGAGATCACTTCTTGCTTTTTTCCAGCTTTCTTTTTTCTACTCCTGTGACTAGCAGCATGCATTTTAAGCATAAGTTATCAGGGTCGGATGGAAGATCAAGTTCCTTGCTCTTGATCTTGATCAAAGGCCTTGCTCTTGAATTAGGAAAATACAAACCTAGAGACTGAGCGGCCCAAGAGCTGTTTGTGACGCTTGACTGAGCAGAACCTTTTTTTCGGCCCCGCAGCTCATCTTATTGTGAAACTGCGGAGGCCAATAGTTCTTGGAATATCGTAAACCGGGGGTTTTTATATCGCAAATTCAGTGTTATTATCATTTAAACTAGCTTCAAATTGTGCGAATAGAATGGATTTTAAAGCTTTCACATGTGCATAGTGCATATGTGCATTGCTTGATTTTTTCTGTGAAGCCAGAATTTTGCGCCGCTGGGGAAAAAATGTAAAAAAACATTTACGATGTGCTTCAAGCTCCAAATGATGCACAAAAGTTTCGTCACGAGATGGTACGCAGTTTTCAGTTAAAAATTTTGCAAGGAGGGGCTCCCCTTACATGTGAAGCAATCAACGTCAACTCTGTTAGGCTTTTTCTTCGTGAGTACTTCGTCAAAGAAGCTGGTTGTTAAAATAGATATCCGTTTCAAGAAGCTGAAATTGTCCAGAAGTGGTGGAAATTTTACATTAATCGAGAATCGCTGTTACTCTTCGCACATGCCAATAGAGTTCTCACATCAATGAGGAAACTCCATAAAAATCAACTTCACAATTAGCTCCTCTCAAGTTTTTGCCCGTTATTAAATTAACTAGATAAGCTTTATAGTAATCTTCAAATACGCTGCGATTCGGTTTCACATTTCTTGCCCGTTTTTGCTTAATGTGACCAAAAACATGTATTAACGGATCCTGGTAAGATTCGCCCTTTCAGATACTAAAATCTATATTCACCCATTTTCTTTCGAAAAATCTAAAATCTGCCCGCACAACTTCTCCAGATATCCGGCCAACCTCATAAAAAGCTCGCAAAACTTCACTGAGTACCTTCATACCTCCATAAATTTCCGCTTCACCTTGCGAAATTCCCGCCAAAGCTCTGTAGCGGCCTGCTATTTCCTTAACTTTTAACCTAACTGGCTTTCTTAAAAGACCAAAGCACGCTACATGCACACATAAAATGTTTAAATGTCCCCTACTTCCCTAAATGTTGGCACATCCTCCCTAAATGTCCGTTAAACCTCCTTAAGGGTCCGCCAAAGCTCCCTTAACGTCAGACCAACCTCTATAAATATTCTACATTTATGTAAAAGGTTTCGTGCATTTTCTGGTCAAGTAGCTCTTGGCGGAATTTTTTAACATCTGCTTTCTTTACTTCGGCTTTCAGAAAAGAAGCTCCTTTGCCAGTCTCCTCGTGGTTCCAGACCATTTTTAGAAAATGATCTCTGATATTTGCAACGATGTAAGCTGTACTTAAAACAATTGGGTTAAGAAGACACTATATTTGAAGAACAAATTTGGAAAAAAGATGCTTGTATCTGCTTCAGAGAAACACTTTCACTGTTGTTGTGTTCGTTAATGCTTATACTTATGTTAGGAATCTTGGAAACGCCAATAATCTTTCCTTACTTCAGATGAATTTTGACGCACTTGTTTAATCCAAAGTCTCTCCTGTGTACTGCTTGGCCAGAAGCTTTGATCTTTGGGTCATCCATATAAAAGACATGACTTTTCTTATATGTATATATGTGTGTGTCTGCTTACAGTCAATTAATAATACATTAATAATTGTGCGTTATTTAGTGGCCATTTGTGGAACTAATTAACTGGCTTTGCGTTGGCGTTTGGAACGAATTAGCTGCAGTTAGCTGGACGGTCAGGGGAAGGCCTATCTGGATGCTCACTTTTCTTGGGCGTAATGGGCTCATAAGGTGGTGGGTTCGAATAAAACCATTTTAATCATAAATAGTAGATTTAGTTGTTCAACGTTTTCACATGGTACTAATATGGTTGGTTATAATGCTCAAAATAAGGCTTCTTATCTTACACATATATATTTTTCCATATTTGGATCAGATTTCTTCCTGTTGTGTTAAATATTTTGGTAAAAGTTTTAAAAGTATATATTTTTTGCATGTTGCAGTAAATTCAAATGACCTTCAACTCAAAGTTACCTACTCGTGAATAGTTTGCCCTACACATAAACAATTTTTGATTCAAGGACAGAAATGGACTTTTGAAAGGTGCAATAGAAAGAAGACTTGTCTCGTTCAAATACAACCTTGAATGGTATCCTTAGGACTAACCACCATCTGAGTCAAATTAGCGCTATCTAAACAGTTTCAAGAAGAAATTCGTTAAATATGTTTCAAAATTAGAAGTATAAAAGATGATACTTTTTTGACACAATTAAATTACGCAATACATCTGACAAATAAAATAAAACACAAATATTTTCCAAAACGCAAAATCTTGCTTGCTTAATACGTTTATCATAAATATGAGTATAAAGTATAGGTTATACATTACATTTTTTAAACAACTTTTTAAAACAATTATATTAAGTTAATTACCTGTTAAAAGATATTTTATGCAAGATTTATGTAAAAACGTAATTAAACATATCGCGAGATAAAATTGAATAATTTGAGAATAAAATTCTGTATAAAAAGGGCTTAATTTTAGCCAAAAATTACTTAATTTCATGGAAGTCTTGTCTTGCATTTAATTTAGTCGCAAATATATTTAAAATTAGGCCGGTCTTATATTTATTACTTTTATTCTGCGGAATGGCGCGGAAAACCACAACGCGTCTTGTAATAGCGTGGGTTACATCACTGCCACTCATGGAAGGGTCCAAGGGTAGCTTCTACTACTGGCAGTAGTGAAGCCTCACCATTATGTTCAGACACCGCATAAAGGCGCAAAGACCGATTCCATGTTTCTTTTTTAGAAAACATCGTCATTGCATAATGAAAATTTTTTAAAATCCTATTTTTAAAAAAGGTTTCAACTTTTTTTATGTAACATTAGTTTACAAGACTTATTATATTATTTCATAAACCGTTTGTCGCATTATATGTAAAAACAGTCTTTAATTACAACTTATCAAATAATAATCACCATTCATAATATTATAAACAGATTTAATAAACATACATTTCTACAGTCTCTCTTATAAATATTTGTAGAGGGTAACTTCTTTTAGGACGGGAGTGAATTTAAAAAAAAAACGACCGAATGAACGAACGAGCGGATTCCATATCTCTCTCTCTCTTATAAGTATACTTTCTATCATTTCTTTCTATATTCTCGCTTCCCTTTTTTGCAGTGATTCGCAATTGCTCTAAAGACTACTCTTCAATATCTCTACTACTGAGACGCCAAGAAAATAAAGTACATGCCCCCCCCCCCACACCCACCCTTTCTGGACTCTCTTACTATGTGATCTACTGAAAACTCATGATGATTCTTCACGAAAAACTTCATAGTTAATCTGTGAAAGTTTCAATCCGGCCGTGTGGCTCCACTGCTATACACGTTTTTTTTTTAATTTATGAAGTTATCACGATATAAAAGTTATGTAATTTTCTGTTTAATCACGGATATGTATGTATGTATGTATGT
>NC_046657.1:116425648-116432014 GCF_010883055.1 Belonocnema kinseyi | reverse complement strand
ACATTTAAATCTTCAGAAACCGGTATGAAAAATTCGTAAATTAAGTAAGCAACAATTAGACATAATTGTACAGATAAATTTTGTAAATAAAGAATATTTAAAATTTAGGCGAACACTTCAACTCAAATTAAACCGAACTCAAAGTAAATGTAAATAAATTGAGTTGAATTCAGGTACATTATCCTAAATTAACTGAGCTGGATTCAAAATAATGCAAGTAACTAATGAAACGAATTACGATTGATCTCTAAAATACAATTAAAGAATTAGAACCTAATGTTAAACTACTAAATTTACCTTTATTTTTGTTTATAGTTTCCTTATTTTAATTTTATATTTTACTAAATGTTTTATGTTTAAAAAAAGGTTAAATGTTATATTTTATAGGTTCTAGAAGTCAGAGAAAGACATACATCACAATATCTTTAGATTTCAGTACATTATTTTTCATTTTCATTTGAATCATAGATGAAAAAAAAAACATTTTTCTATTAAAGTTCACTTGCGAAATGTTTTGTCTCTAAATAACCCAATTTTTATGATTTTTTGCATTTTCTAATTTATTTTTTATCGTGGCTAGGCACATAAGTGTATTCGTTTTTAGTATGAGTTTCTGCGTGTGCGAAATTAGTGCCATCGAACCTTTTTTTATGCATTTCTTAGCCAAGCTTTGACGCAGGCAAATACATTACAGCTTGAGGTGTTTGGTTATAATTACCCTGCAAGCTAAATTGCATCCACATTTTATTCAAGGTGCCATTTAATCGCTCGCAAATTAATGTCAAATAAGTCAATGTTGCTCAGCAATGATATTATATTGCTTTATAACTTTTTCTAAATCTAAATTGTAAATTATTTATCTCTACCCCCACGTAAATTTTTGTTACATACAATTCAAAAATTTGAAAATTTTCAAAAAATAGAAAAAATTATTTTTTTCAAAGATCCAAAAATTTTATTCAAAATTTTCACTAGATATCGGTTAAATTTTAAACTATTCTAACTGTTATATACTGTTATAAACTATGTCAGTTAAATTTTTCGATTGTACAAAAATTTAAAAAGTATGAGTACGAGTTTCGTAATGAGAATGTAATCGTCAAAGCCGTAGGTGCTTTGAGAACCTTCTTCAAAAACAAATCGAAAAAAAAATCAGTTACAATTTATGGTTGTAATTCCTCGGAAGTTTAAATCACTGTTTTCGATTTAATTTATAGTATTTACGATATTTGAAAAAATTTAGTTATAGTGTACGCATGAAACGTACGAAAACGAGCACGAAGCGCGAGAGCGTACCCGCGTGCCCTAGGCGCGCTCAAACTTGGCGCGAAGCGCCGCCCGCAATGAGATTGCTCCCGCGCGGCGGGCATACTTTATTATTTCCGATGCTTAAAAATGGAGATATTATGGCAATCGGTTTTAGCAGGGCTAATTTCAGGCAGCCGTAACAGCCATATTTACGACGGAATTGAAATAAAATAATTTTTTTCTTATACTATTTTATGTTTATATTAATGTGTAAAAAGTTTAAATCAATTAAATAATTATTGATATGAAAAAAAACTTTAAAAAACATCGAAGTTACTGTGCCCTTCAGTCGGGTATACAATAAAATAATGAGGTCTGCTTACTCGCTGAAAGAGATTCAAATTTACTGCATCATCCGTTTTACATCATGTTTCTTGAATAAATTATATAATGTCATGTAAGTGTCTGTGATTTCCAGACACAATTGACGCTGACAGCGCAATCCATCTACCAAATCATTTGGCTCATCCCAGTAAGAATAATTTGTTAGAGTTCCGTCTATAGCAAGCATCTGTTGTGGTTTCATTCTTCTACCTTATAAATTTCTGTTTTTACCTTGTCTATTACTTCGTCTATCACTATTTTTTTATGGGGATTTGAGAATTAATGAGCTTCACCATCTGGTTTATAATTTTTGTAGAAATAATAATTTGTTTTTAATTTTTAAGGTTATCGGAACTCATAGAAGAAAAGTTCTAGCAAATCTTTACTTTTTGGAAGTTTCAAATTACCTACATGAATATAGTTCAGACTGGAACTTATCGGAGAGTCTCCAATCATCAGTCCATCCTTGAATAATTTTCTTACATCATATCGTGTACCTTATTGATTTCTCCAATTCTTTTTCCGTTTTTCGCCACACTACAAGTTGACAACTCTAAATTATTCGGATCAATCTTTTTGAAGATTTTGAGTATATATTAACATTTTCCAATCTTTATCCATTTGGATGTGTGAGTAGAGTCAGCAAATAATTTGTTTTCCTACACTTAGAAGTCCCGAAAAATATTCTTCATACACTGTTTGGTAGAAAATTGCCCACGTCATTTTACTCTTCTCGTATTTTGACTATAAATAAAAACCTATAAATACCTCGGTTATATAGGTTGACACTTCGGTCAGTGGTAAATGAACCGTGAAGCAGGCAGTACATGAAAGAGGCTTGGTCAACAAAATCATCAACAACTTGCTGTTTGAGTTGCAATTTCCAGGTTACCACTAATGTGCACCAGGACCTAAGCTAACAAAACTATTAACGCGAGGTAATCCAGGAATCAATCTCATGTAACGCAGGAATATGTGAAAAGATAACTGCTTGTTCTTGCACTTTATCAACCATATAACGCAGTAGGAAATGCATGGATGAATCAAAGTATAACCTTAGTTGAATAAATAATATTCCAAGTTGTTCAAAATTTTTGTTGTTAACGTGGCTCAGTAACCCTCTTGTAAAAGTGAACCAGTAACTCTTTTGTTTTGATGTTTGGTAAAGTCAGAAAGGGAAATTAAATAAAGTAAAGACCCACCTAACAGCAATTTTCGTTTTGTGCTTTTTCTGAATTCATCAATTTTTGATCCCGCATTATCTCGATCTTTCAATTTTGTTAGATATTTACAGACGAAGAAAGCAGAAATTCTGGAATGGAGATACATTTTGTATTTTCGACAAATGAAATAGAAATGAGCGATAGAAAAGTTTTTGGAACTAAATAACGCAACTGAAATTCTATGATAGGAACACTGATCCTTAAGAGGGAAAGAGAGTGACAATAGGGGGGGGGGGCTTGGCACAGATTCGATGTAGAGTCGTTTACATCGAAGGTGTAAATGGAGTTGAGGATGAAAATCAGTTCCCCTTCGCGAGCACTGTTGCACACCTCGGAACCTATCACGCCTATGCCTCGTTCGCTTTTAATCCACCTTCTATTATACATGCTTGAAGCGCAATGGCATGAACGAGCGTGTCTGTGATAAATTAATTGCATCCATTGCATCGCGTCGCTCAGGACATTGTCGTAATAAAAAATGGCGTCACTTCACTCAACCATAATGTAGACCTGACATTACACTGCAATGGCGAAAAAATACGAGGCCAATTTGCAATTTATTACTTGCAGCTGCCCCTTAGCCCGTTTTTTGTTACCACAGCTAGACAAACTCACAATATAAATATTATCATAATGTCTATTTGATAACATTTCTAAAACGATCAACATAGTTTTTAATATTAAATATTTGTTAAAATTTGTACTCTATTATCAAAAACTACTTGTTGCTTGCAGAATGCCATAAGTCCCACAGAAGATACTGTAGAGTAATTCTTAGATAAACATCGTTTTAATGTTTAGATTAGTGGCTATAGCGCGAGCCCAGATAGATAAAAGTGCTCCCAATGCTGGTATTTTTTCGCACTACACATGAGTAGCGTCGACAACAGGATTGGTTACCGTTGTGGACGCGATGCGAACCGAATTCATCCGAAGTAATCCGAACGTCGAGACTAACGGAGCGACAAGTGAGTTTGTATCAGTGTCATGCTTTTGGTATTTTCAATTAAAATACATTTTTGTGATTAGTTTAAACTGCTGGTTGATATTTTTTAAACGCTATAAGAGGGCCGTGTATGAGAAAAACATGATGGACAGCGCTAATCAAGTTTTCCTTTTAGATTTTCCACATCAAAGGCTTCGCTGCTTGAGACTCTATGATTAGTTTTTTCTTCAAGTTTACATTCTGGATGAACGTTGTTTTTTTTAATTTCATCAAGTTTATACTAAAAATGGAGCAACAAGATGTGTGATACGCATAAAATCGATGGTTTTAGATATGATCAATTTTTTTGTAGAAGAAAAAAAAAACTTTCCTAAAAATAAAATAGCGCTGAGCGGAATCGATAATAACCTAGAGTCAAGCCAGGACCAGGCTCGGCGATCGAGCCAGGCCCCGGCCATATTTAGCGTTTCATTCTATCTTGACCCAGGCTTGACCACCAGACCAGGGCCTAGTTTTTCCAGGCTTGGGCCCGCTCAGGCCCATGAACAAATTTCCACGCCGGTAGAATCTTAAAAGGGGACTTACATATCGGATCTAACAATTAGTATATTATTTGGGACACAAGGCTTAATGCTTCAAATGTAAGAATGAGGAAAGGAACTTTAAAATTTTCACTTATTATTGGTTTGATTATCAGTTTTCTGAAATTCTTTAGTTTTTACAGTAAGAATTTTAGATAAAGGTGAAAGTTCAATATTTTGGGCTATATTTTAGTCCACGAAACAATTTTTCGTAAGCACATCTCATTTATGCTGACTGATTTTTTGTATGAAAACTTTTAAATTAATTATAGTAGAACAGTAGGTGTCGGATTTCAATTTTACTATACGACTTATACTTTTATTACCGATTTGGCTCAACATCTTTATTAAGTTAAAGGCAAGGTGAAATGATATAAGTTGCAAACATCATTACCAATAAATAAAAATTGAGAGATATAAATTAAATGTATAGCTGACAGGAAAGGTTACTGAAGATTAATACCCACAGTGGTAGATAATAGAATATTGCGTATAAAGTGGGAGGCAACAGTCTTTTCGTGAAGAGTGGAATGTTTTTAGGACGAGCCGCAGGTGAGGGCACCAAATGTGCACTGAACCGAAGACCGAATATCAATCCTGATTTAAATAAAAGAATGATTTAAACGCCCGTACTTACAATAAGAAGTGAAAAAAATTGTTCTCAACTTTATCGATATGCTTCACAGAACAAACTACCGACATATTCGTTGATTATCCACTGTTTTCCAATTAAGAAGTGATATCGATGAGGTTATAAGCAGTTATTGATTTTTATGCTCGCTTTGCTCTAACGCAAGCGCAATGGGAAGGTTGCAAGCTGCTTTAGTCAAAGTTCCGCGAAAATTTGAATAGGATAAATGAAAAATTGCTCTTTCTAATAAAAATTAATAATAAAAGTTTCTAGGTTATTCACAAAACAAGTTAAAAGTTTAAGTTATTCATTTTTAGAAGAAAAAAATTAACATTTTTGTATTATAACAGGATTTTTTCATTTATGCTATTTGAATTTTTGTGGAACTTTGACTTGTGATGATCGCGTATCCCGCGCTCATCTAGTTATGGGATCATGTAGAACTCAACCCTTTTTGCATGGTAAAGAAGAACACCGCCTCACCATAAAGGCCTAATCGCTAAATTTAAAATTATGTTCCGCAATTTTTATCATTGTTCTTAAACTCTCTTATCTTTCTATTCACAAAAACGAGACAGGCGTGAGACAAGCCGCGAAAAGAACCAGAAAGCCTGTTTCTTTTATCGGGTAAATGAATGCACTTAGAGTAAGTTAGCACATAAGACCTTACTTAATAGTTCCTATAGATGAGACAGATTTTCTGAGAAACATTTTTAATTTATATTGTATTTTGTCTAAAGTGTTCACAAGTATAAAATTTAACCCTCTTAAGAATCTGTCTCTGGAAAATGTACTTCTTTTAATAAAAGGTTGTTGCTTTAAAGAAACTGACAGTCAGTCATAAAAAAGCTATTTAATTAGTTTTTCTAAGGAAAGAAGGGACTAAGACGCTAAAATAAATATTCCGTCAACGAAAACTGAAATCGTTTCCCATCGTTTTTTTAAAGGAACACTAATAAAATAAGAAACTTCTCAGATCTCTGGTGAGATCCGAGATAGTTTCACTTAAAAGTATCATAGTTCATTCAAGCCCTTAGTAATTTAACAACTAATAAAATATATAACAGAAACCAATTTTCATTCCCTTCTTTCCTTGGTCAGACAGTTATGGTCAACTAAATCGTTTCAGCAACCCTAAGTGTCAAAAGTCAAGGCGCTTCAAAAATCTCAAGTAGGTGCGGATAGACATGACTCGAGGGTAGATAAGAGAAATGGGATTCTGAGATGCATGGGAAAAGTTAAGAAGGAGGACTCATTTTCATTCTAATTTTGATTGGTTTTCTTAAAATTGGAGACCCTCCTTAAAAGGAGGACCCAGAAATTTGATTGGCTTAAAAAATGATCTTCACTAGA
>NC_046657.1:116423016-116425548 GCF_010883055.1 Belonocnema kinseyi | reverse complement strand
ATTGTATAAAATAACCTTCCTCTAAATAAATGATAAAAGTGGACGCTTGTGATTATTTTTCTGTTTAAACCTGTTATTTTTTTTACTCACCTATCTTCATAGATCTTAAATTTTTTTAAACGGATCCACGTTTACCTTTCGAGTCCGGCCGGTAATATCGCGACATATATAGAGGACGCGATACCCGGGTTGTGAAAGACTAGAGTATCTAGTGCTACCTAGCGGCTGTAAACTCCCCTATCACTAGGTGGCGAGACGAGCACGCTGCAGTTATCGCTGCAAACATCGACCTATCTCTATATTCATCTCACTAGAATCTGACCATCTCCATTTCAACTGTTGTGAAATGTGAGAATGCTTATGAAAAGAGCCCTTTTCGTGATTGTAATGTCACGGAACTCCAAAAAAGAGTAATTTCGTGCATCTTCATTCACATCGTTCGAAATGCGCCATTTTTACATTCAGTCCGTAAGCATGAAATATGCCGTTTTCATGATAGTGTTGTCAACATTAAATTTATACAATGAATATAATCACTAGGGTAGAGAAAATTGGTACAGGCATGGATCAATAGACTGAGTAAGTAGTGCTAAATATCTTTACCTTTCTAACGTAGGAAATCAGGAAATTCTGTCTGACGGGCGCAACGAAAGTTCATGGGCTCATGAATATGATTTGTAAGCAACAGACTGCAAGTAAATATTTTTTGACGGCTGTCGGTTCAATATGCTTTGAATATTGATGAGACGCTGGGTTCCTTCACACAACAATAATGGTATCTCGCAATATCTCAAATCCAAGCTGAGCTTTAAATCATCGAATTTAATCTGTAAACTTAGAAATGTTCAAGGTCGCATGGAAATTCTACTCACTATACTAATTATTTTTACATTTTTCTTAAAATTGTTACCAGTTGTTAAATTATATATTTAATTACATACTAAAGATATTTTCAGAATAAATTATAAGGGGCTACAAAATTAATTCTTAAGATTTCGAAAAATATCACAAAAGCAAATCGTTTCAGATTTGTACAGAAAATTGTTTGTACTTAGTTTCAGAATCTGATAGTTTTATTATACTATTAAAGCATAATTCTAACGGAAATCTTCATTTTTCAGTGAACGGAAAGAACGGAAAGTATTGTAACCATGCCCATACGACAAAAATTTGGTCATTTTCGGTTACACTACTTTGGACTCCTTATGTCTATTCTCCATGGAATTAAGTTTGAATGTAATGAATTTAGGTTGGCTGTAGTGAATTTAGATTGACTATCCAGATTTAGGCTGAGCGCGCTATCTAAAGGAAAAAATAGGCAAGAAGAAAAACACACTGACAGATTTTTTTTATTTCGTCTTGCAGTAAAAGTCCAGTTTTAATGTTTAATAATTGCATCTTTCTTCTTTTTCAGTTTAGCTCGTTCTGTTCGTTTGTGAAATCAGCCTTGTTTCCTACCCACCACACAAATAATCATTTCAACCAAGAAAAAGAATAATTACCTTATGATTGAGCATACAAAATTAGTAAATAAGAAGTTTTGAAATCTATTAGTGTCTTTTATTCGGTTTTTTAATTTCACAACCTAAAATTATAAAAATTCATGGCATTTTTCTTAAGCGTAAAAACATTATGCTGACTTTTTGTAAGTGCTTTTATAGCTACTCTGTAAACAAAATCTATTGAATTTTACATCTCTGGTGGATGTAAATAAAAGGGCCCTCGTGCATCGAAGTAACTTCACGAACAACGGTAAGAATCCACCTAGCGATGAATTTCACAATTGCATCTGTAGTGATATCCCAATTCGGCCGATGATTTTACACACGAGAATGTAAAATTCATTATGTGTAAGAATAAAATAAAATAAAATTTTTTAGGGCGACAGGTTTCGAACACTCGAAGAATAGGAATAACTCGAATTCAATCTATTTTGGTATGAAAGCTGTCAAAAAAGTGGAACATAGCTGTCATTTTTCTTGCATTAAGAATAAAAGTGTAATTTTATTTTTTATCGAGTGTGTAATATAACCCTGCTGTTCGAGGGTCCTTTTATTTACATCGTTAGAGGTTGTAATTTTACATACTTTTGTAAAATTACACAGTGAATATGTGATATTTACAATGATACAATGTGTAACTTTCCGAAACTTTGTAATTTTACACAAATATTTTTTTACAGTCTACTTTTAAGGTATCCTATTTTTACCCACCGTTAAATAGTTCGATACAATTTTTATTAGATTTTTAATTACGAGGGTGGTTCAAATATGATCGAGACAAATACTCTGACACGTTTATTTACCATCGAAAAAATTTACAAAAAGTTACAGTTTTTCTAGGTATTTCCTCTCACAAGTTACGCATTTTGCCCACCTTCCGGAAGTTTTTTGATGCCGGTATCGAACAATTCCTTGGGCAACTCGGACAGCCATGTGCGCACGACTCCTCTACCTCGTCGTCAGTGTTGAATCTTTGACCTCCGAGGGCTTCTTTCAGTGGTCCATACATGTGTTAGTCGCAGGGTGATAA
>NC_046657.1:116397530-116423006 GCF_010883055.1 Belonocnema kinseyi | reverse complement strand
TCCGATATTGTATCGAGCTTGAGACGCGCGGTATGAGGATGAATTTTTGCTCGAAGTTCTACACTTTAGGAACCCATCGCGCCGTTACTTTGCGATATTGAAGGTGTTCGTGAATGATAGACTCGGCACTACTAATACTTATGCCGAGTTCAGCCGAAATGTCTCGAACATTCATCCTACGGTCCTCCAAAATCATTTGTTCTATGCGGCGAATGTTGTATGATGTCATGCTGGTTCGCGGTCGACGATCATCCATGGAGTTCTATCTATACAAGTTTTTCTTTTAATTGTTTCTCTATTCCAAGGAAGCACTGCGATCAAAAATTTAAAAATTGAGTTGGGAATTTTTGGGTCCTGTAGGACCCAAACGGCTTTCCCAGGTAAGGAATTGGACGAAAATGCAAAAATGTCTGAAAATTTTTCTACTAAAAATGATTATTATCTATTAAAAAGTTTCGAAAAGTGTCAGTTATCCTATTTCAAAACGACTTGGTACTTAGATAACTTCAGGATAAAGCGGAAAGGCCGTATAGGTTCTCTACTATCCCAAACTGAACCAAGCAAATTATCACTGTCTGAAACAGTATTTTGAGTTATCACTAGCGAACCAGTGTTTCTCCAATTTTGACTCAGCAAAACAGTAAGTGAAGCAATTAAAATAATGACTAAAATATAACAGTGACGCCAAACGATAGATTTAACCAATGATCATACTTGGTTTAACTCAGGTTTAACTTTGAGGGACGCTACGATTTAAAAGAATAAAGGGCTTTCCCACAGTTACACGAAATATATCTAATAGTAACTTTGCCCCGGAAACATGGTCCCGTCCCTAACAGGTTAAAAAATCTAAATGAAATAAAATATGATCAAAACTGTTATCCGAGATCAAAGAATCGTAAAAACATTTTTATTCACGATAATTATATTTTGGCAGTTTATAAATTCGGCTCTTGATTTAGTAATGCGAACAATTTCTGAATAGGGCCTAAGTTAAGAAATTAGGAATTCTCGTACCAAAAAGTATTCATGCAGGTATTTTTGTACAAGTGTTTTTTTTTATTATCAATGTTAGGTTCTCCGAACGTAAATATCAGAGCTATGCGAATCATTTCTGTTGAATTTTTCTGCGTGGTAACAAATATTTTTTCAATTTTTTGCATTTTATGCTGGTAAATATAGCTGTTTAAACTTAAATCAAAACTTTACAATATCATTAATACATATAAATTTAAGCGAAAACTTTAATATTGTTTTTCCTGCTTACTTAAAATTTTGCTGACCGTTGAGCATCTCGTTTAAAATCAAATCTTTCTCTAATAGAATATCTCAAGGAGCTTTCTCTACTAACAAAAAAAACGAAATTTTTTGTTTAATTTTTTTCACTTTATAATATAAAATGAAGAAAAATGAAACACAAAATTTATATATTATTATATAATCTATATTATAGAGTATATATATTAGGGCGGAGTGAAAGTAATCAAATTAGTCGAATCGTTTGAGCTGCGCGAAAAATTTTTTTGGTTTGACATCCGGAAAGACTTTTTTAAAAAGTTGAAATCGCTTAGTATCTTCTATACCCTTTTTTGATTTGAAAATTAAAATTGTTTAATATTCCAACAAATTTCCCTATTGTTTCGAAGATTATGGCGAATTTGATCTATGTACTATTTTTTCTACTGAAATATAATAAAGAATCATAAATTATACAAACAAATACTAAATTTATGCTCAATTTATATAAAGACTTCTGAGGTTGTAGATCAATAGATTGTGGAGAAGTTCGAAGGAAGTGATATAGTCGCAAACAATTCAAAATTATTCGACGTCCACTATCAAAGCGAGAGGCTGCCCTCCGTGTAGAGTTGCTGAAGTTGATTCTGAAGAGAGATGGCTTCATTCAAACCATACGCAACAGAGATCACGTCATCCACGTAGGTTTCTCAATTAGTAGATCATGTACCAAAGGGATATTCACAACTTTCATCAAAAGCAAGTTGCTGTAGCCAACAAATTGCAAAAAGGAGCACATATCAATCTGTTTGTGACTCTGGTGAAACGAAAGACTTGAACTGATTCTTCTGGGAAATACTTCCACTGAATAAGTTAAAGATCTTAATCATTTCGGTGCACCATGATTTTGTCTGGACATTTTTCATACGTAGGCGTAGGTAAGGATCTGAAAAAGTCGCTAGTGCTGCTATATGTTCATCAAGTTTAGAAGAATTGTTGGTCTGTATATCGATAGCTGTTGCTGGCTCAGTTTTTGAATCCATGGACGTACCTCCCAGAGCTGTTGCGGATAAGTTTTATCCGAATAATAAATCTCCTGAGCAGCCAGAGCAGTATGAGGGTCTTTAGAAATGTTTGGAAGAAACAGATATCGAATAAAATCTGCTCCTATCATATTTGAAGTCCAAGACGAATTTTAAAGCTAAAACACAATGAACTAATCCATAAGTAGACGTAGGACGATGAGTGTCCATAAATCGAGGACTCACTTCACAGCCGTCATAAGATATTTTCAGTCTTTGAGCTGGCGAATCTAAAACGAGAGAAACTTCCGATCTCTGATCCAACAAGGCATGAACCAGGG
This sequence comes from Belonocnema kinseyi, assembly GCF_010883055.1. Classification (NCBI taxonomy): domain Eukaryota; kingdom Metazoa; phylum Arthropoda; class Insecta; order Hymenoptera; family Cynipidae; genus Belonocnema; species Belonocnema kinseyi. The sequence continues at coordinate 116,420,407 of NC_046657.1, read as the reverse complement.
CCGCAGAAGCGTTTCATGCATTCACTCAAAGGATATCTGCTGAGAAAAGTCCTTTGGCTCAAGGGTGAGTGACGTGATACATCATTTGATGATTGACAAGTAAGGACTGTTGATTAATCTTCTCAATTTTCAGTATCTGTTGAATGAAGATCATAGCCTGCGAGTCCAAATGAAGGATAATTTGATGCTTCTGCTCAGAAAGTCGAAAAGTTCTCACTGCTGAACAATCGCTGAAACTATACTGAAGTGAGCAATTTAAGAAAGGTTTCTTCTTGACAGCAAATTCCCTTTTAAAGGTTGCAGTCGTGGCTAGGAACTTGTAACTGTACATTAAGAAGTGCTGCAGGCCACAGTTGTAGCATTTTCGAACTTGTTGGTGTCTACCTTGAGATTTATTCGTTGAAAGATGTGAAGATCCAGCTACAGTTTTGAAAGATCAGCGTTGTCTTTTCTTTTCTTTTGGCGATTGAGTCATTAAAGCAGATAATTCCTCAGCTGCTTTTGAACCAGCTTCGAGGATCTTTAATTGAAAATTTTGCTTTGAAGAAGAATCCGCAATAATTCATACGTTGGAGATGTGTTCGAGTCGCCAAGTAACGTTTCCCAATCACGTCGTATCCGAACATCTAAGCAAGAAGTCAAGAAAAAAAAACAAGAAAATTATATCAAATATCTACTAGGCATCCAAGTGTCCTGAGAGCTCCTAGATTTTTAACAACTATATTAACTAAACCCTTTACATCAGCTGGCAGTTGCTGTTTCGTTCCAGAAAGGCTTCAAAGAAAACAAGAGAGTTAAATGAGAACTGATGAAGATCCTTTTGCTCTCATAACGCTTTTTTTTTAGATTTCAAGCTCATTGATAATTCTAATTCGTTACCGAAATGTTCTGGAATATATATGCAGATCCTCCAGAAATATTAGTCTTTAAATGATGCAATTTTATGACATTGGATATTTCGGTATTCCCATCAATTAGATAAGTAAATAGATCGCAGAAATTTGACCACTCGGGATCAACCCCTAAAAATTATGGTAAAACGACTTTGAGAAACGATGTGGTTGATGATGTTATGATGATATGCTGAGTCGAGTTAGCTTTAGAAGCCTCTGAGTAAAAAAACTTTCCTTTGTAAGGAATTTTCAGTAACTCAATATTTTGTCTTTGAACTTCAGAAAAATTTCATTAAAGAGTTTCTCATCGCACTTTAGGGAACCCCCACGTGAGCTGCTAAGGTGCCGAATTGAAAGGTTTGTGAATCCGTTGACCGAGTGGCACTTGTTCAAGAACGCACACGTCTGCACCCGAAGTTTTAAGAAACACGATTATTTTGTTAGTAACGACAAATTTTAAATTAACACAATATTTAAATCGATTGAAATTGATAAAAACAATACCCTAATTAAATTTGATCAAGTTAGAAATGTTTAAAAAGTTTAAAAAATCTATTGGAAGCGAAGATACTCGACCGAAAATAATCAATAGCATGTTGAATATTTCACGTGACTGTTCTGAGTGAGTAGTGACTTCACCCATTCAAAAGATCGAGAACAGTTAAATTGATTTTACGTAGAAAATCAATTATGCAAATTAAAAAACGTGATTCAGAAAGCAGAATATAGTGTCACTTTATTTGAACACTGATGAGGACTTTGTCAAAAGTCACTGTCGCCATTTAAGTAACTGGTTCGAAATGCACGTATTATAATACTATGACACTTGAACTAATCGCAAATCGCAGCCGAAGGTATCCAGTCTCGCAGGACGAGAAATGTTCGCGATCAATCGAAATTGAAGTTTTGTAAGAGGTTAAAATTTGGTTGAATGAATAAAACTTTGACAGTTAATGGTGTGCCGATACCGGTATAAAACTTCTCTACCGGTACTGGCCAAAAGATGTAAATTACTACATAACATTGTTTTCCATTATTCAATTTCATGAAATTTATATTATATCAGTAAATTATTATTGACATCGCACATTACATTATTTCTATGACTAGTAACAGGGCTGCCTTTCCACGTTCCCCCCATGCGACGCCGAAAATGGGTAGGGGTTTCACCATGATTATTTCTTTCGAAAGTCACAGGTGACATTATTATTTTTGTGGCCAGTCAAATAAATGCCTTCCCACCCCCACGAGACGTTGAAAAGGGGTTTCGTTTTGAGCAACATTATTTCTGTGACCAGTCAAAGGGGTGACTTTCCCCTTAAAAGATATTGGATAGGGGTAGGAGTTATACTAATAGTATTTCTGTGGAATTTTACAGGGATGCCTTCTTCCGCACCCACGAGACCACATAGAACGTCAAAATCCAAAATATGACAAGGTAATTCTTAAATAAAATGACCTGAATCCAAAATCCCTGACAGTCTCTTTGGTATACTAGAAATTTGTTTGTATGCCGGTACCGATAGAGAACTTTACTGCCGGTATCTGCGGGGAATTTTTTTGCAGGTACTGCACTCCTTAAAACTTTGGTTCAGTTGACCAAATTCGTTTGCTTTAATCAATCAAATTTTTTGTTTAAATCGTTTTTTAATGTTAAAAAATATGTTTTTGCATCCATAACCTATTTTAGTTTAAACTAACAAATAATTAAAGATAGCATTTCAATAGAATAAAGCAAAAGATTTGATTCATTCAACCAAAATATTTTGTTGAAAGACTCCTAAAAGTAATGGGCGCACGCTCAATTGGTGCACCGCGTATTCCACTTCAAAACGACAGTCCACATGCTATAGCTCGTAGCTTCGTGAAAAAATAGCATAAAAATTTAATCTGTTGTCACGTCGGTGATCCCTAACAAAATAAGTGATTCAAAAATGAATCGACTGAAAATAAATTACTGTGTGGAGGATACGTAAGATTATTTGAACCTGTGTCATCATAATCTAAAATATTGAATAATTAAGTTTTTGAAAAAACAACAGAAAATTTTTCTGAATCAAGAAAATAAATAATTTTGCACAATTTATATCAAAGATAACTGGCCCTCAAATTGTCTTATTTTGTGATATTTAGTAGTTGAATTTTCCACAGTAAGTCACTTAGAATTTAATTTATGCTGGGTCCTTTATAGTTATATGAGCTGAAAGTTTTAGTTAAATCGACAAAAATCTTTTTCTAGACCAGCAAAAATACCTATTTAAATCAACTAAAATATTTTCCTGGATCAAGAAAAATTCTATATAAAATATTATATAAGAAATAAAAAAATATTATATAACCATTTTTACTAACCAACACATTTTCTTGGGTCTGCAAAATTTTCTTCATTTAACTAAACTTTTTACTGTGTGTAACAAAAAATAGTAAAATATAAATATTTAGGTTTTAAAAAATTACTTTAAGGAAACTAGGAGTACAGTTTGTTGCAGGTAATTTTGCATTTTTACATACAGGTATGATTAAAATATAAATAATACCCTGCGTGGGCTGTAAACTGTCTCTTATAACCTATTTGCGCAGATAAACAGTAAATATTACTGAGATTCGGAAGTAGCTGTCATTGTTTCTCGCAATGACCCAAGACATTAGTGTTTGCAGGCTATAAAGGCTAAAAAGGCGAATGTTTACATTTGTAACATATATTCGCCGGTACTTATGGAAAAAAACCTGCAAAATAAAGCTATAAAGAAAAACCTTTTTCAAAGACGCCGTTTAAAATAAATTATTAATCAGGTCGCTTTGAAAAAAATACATTGTTTTAAAACAACGTTTGTTTTTTAAGAGCCTAGCCGTGCGCTGGTCGAAGACTGGCTAGCCAAAAGTTAAATTAAAACCCCAGTCGAGGGCTGACTGGGCTCTGATCGAACAAATCTTATGATCGAATACTCAGACGGTAGCTGGCGGGGCGCTGATTGGCAATAATAAAATTTTTAAACTTTGTTTATAACTTAATTACTTTTTCTGATTTCATTAAGAAATGGATGCGTATACCCGCATGGATATTCCACACGTGGAAATATATTGGGTGAATATCTTTTTGACACCACAAATTTTAAGGTTTCATGAGTTCAGCCTTACAAAAAATGCATTTTGTGACAAAAATTCAATGACATTTTTTTGAAATTCGAACTGTTTTTTTAGGAACAAAATTATAAGTTTAATCTTCATGAAAAATTGCAAATGTTCAGATAAATGTACATTTTATATAAATCTTAAATATAGTAAAATAGTATAAAACACCTAGAATCCAAACCTAACACCAAAGTTAAAAAAATTTTATTATTAAGGCATTTTTAACATTCACGATTAAATTTCTGAGTTCCGTTCTTAAAAATTGTTGATGTCCATAAAAAATTACATGTCTTGTCATTGTAAAAAGTTGTAAAATAGTCTACAACGGGTAAAAACAAAATATCACGCGAAGTCTACTGATGGGATTCATTAGAATTAAAAAAGTGAAAAATATATTCGCCTGCATGAAATACAACACAATTGTCAATCGTTAGGCAAATAAAAAAGAATTGGTTTCGGAGATAAACATATTCTTTCGTTGGTCACTACTCCCATTGGGAAATTAGCACATTCAAAAAAAATAGAAAATGCTCACTCTTTCGTTTAAATATAAAAATATTAATCTTTCTCTATTCTTCTCTTCTTACCGGGTATTCGTATAACACATAGTTCATAATAGGAAAGAGGAGAAAAGTAGTGGGCGGATAGCGCTGGGCCAGATAGGCTGAGCGGAAATAATGAAAACTCACTGCGATTTTCTAAACTTGCTTATATACTTAAACAAATATAAATATGATAAATTTTCAATTATAATGAAAGGCGCACTTTCAAGCTTTAGTTATATAACATATTTTATTATTAATAAAATAATTAACCATTATAATTAGAACAATAGGAAAAAGTTATTATTTACTTGAAGAAACGATGTGAAAAGACGTGCTTCTCGAGCGTTTTCATAGTATTTTTTGACGATGCCTTATTAATAAGTTTCTTATCACGGTGTTTTCATGAATAAGGTTTTTTGTCACAGCGTTTTCACAAAAAATGTATTTTTTCACGGCATTTTCACGAGTAAATTTTTTCCTCATGGCGTTTTTTCAAAAGGGTTTCTTTTCGCAGTGTTTACTAAAATATGTTTTTCATTACGGCTATTCAATGATGCGGGTCTTTTTTACAGTATTTATACAAGATGTGTTTTTCACAGCGTTTATCAAGGAAGAGTACCCTCAGTTTTTTCTGTATTCAATTCAACTTTCATTCAATTTTACGTAGCTCGAGTTGTTTGACTAAAAATGGAAATTATCAATATTTTTATAGCATTTTTAGAGGATACAATCCGAACTGGTAATTAGTTAAGAGAGGATGGTTAACGAACTCGACATTTCTTTTAGGACACAGAGAGTTTCAAGAGTTTTCATGTTTATGGATGGACAGATACATGACGACATAACGACAACTTGTTTCTCGGCTTAAGAGGATTTTCAAAGGTCCATTGAAAAAATACGGTACGAAATTCCGGACTTATCTAATACTTCTCTATCATAAACGATTAGAATGTAAAGAAAATGCGAGGACCAAATCTTCCATTGCTCGTTCCGTTAAATTTGCCTTAACTCCGTTAGGGCTTTTTCTTCATAGCACATCACAAATGTTAATTACAAACCCACATAAATTGTCTCTTTCTTTCTCATATAATGTAACTAGCTCCATGCGGTGTGAAGTTAATGAATACCAAAGTTCGCTTTCCACTGTCACTTTTTATTTAAAGTTCATGCTATTCATGCCACAAAGAAAGATAAACGGTCTAGTTCTTGCGGCAAAAATTATCGTCGAGAATTCCTCGAAGAACACGATCACAATCGTTTGTTACACGTGGGAAGAAAGTTCGGAACCTCTCGACATGTATAAAACATAAGACGCGAATTGAACATCGCCGTTTAATGCAGAGCTTATGAGTCTCAGGGTCTTACGAGGGATTTAGTTGAAGTAGAGATCGACCTCCTCCTGGGGAGATTGCCTTAGCAGACTACACTCGCGTTAATAAAACATCGCCACTCCTAGTCTTATTTGCTGTGTACATACAGACGACGCTCTTAGCAGATAACGCTCAATGCGTGCGAAATACTCAACTGCGTTCACCGAGGACCCTTGGCCTCACATTTAAATGAGACTAATCGCAAGCAATTAGTAATATGATAGCCACTCAAACAGGATCGGTTTGCCTTGAGGAATAAATGGAATAAGCTACACCGGAAATTCATATTTGCTACTATACATAATTTCAAAAAGCTTTAGAATTTGTATACTCTCATATCTGAAGGATTGAGAAGATTATCCACAAAGTTATTATTCTTCAAGGATTCATTCATAAAATACCTGAATATGTTTGATCGGCATTACTGGATATTCTTTTCCAGGATATTCTAAAAATATTCGAAATGTTTCAAATCAGTCCAAAAAAATAGACAATATTCTATATTTACAAAAAAAAGTCTGGAAAATTCCGGGATATTATAATAAAAATATTTTACAATTTTCTGAAACATTAAGTAAAATGCTCGCTAAGTGCACAAAGGATGGCATTTATGCAATGTTTTGATGCGATTTTCTAGCTCAATTTGACACCGGGGCATTTCTTACGGGTCTACAAAATTATAAAATATTTAAGGATTACTGAATAATTTAAAAAATTCTCGAACATTATCAGCTTTTTCTAAATCCAATATTAAGACTCAATGATCTGTTATACATAATTCCGTGATTCAGAAAGTCATCGTGGCTCAGATGGTATAGGGATTGTCCTATGTTCCAACAATGCAGCCCTTGGCAGCCACGCTGGCGCGGGTTCGATTCCCAAAGCAGGAAGCGAGCTGGATGTGCTTTCTGAAAATTTCGCTTCTGTCCCTTGGTATACACTTCCCCACAGATACCATACCGTTTATAATTAACCCTACAGTACAGTTGCCGATGACCTTGGCAGTTGATACGAATATAAACATTTAACAAATAATAATAATTCCGTGATTCAATACATTTTTGAAAATTTGTCAGATAATAGGTCAGGAATTGAAAATAAGTTTAGAGGGTGAATGATTTTGATGAGTCACCGAAGAAAACTCTGTAACAATTGTTTTGAAAGTTTTTTTTTCATAAATAAATATTAACAGTTAGTTGCAAAATACTCATTCATCTACTAACTATTTTCCCATTGTTTGTACTATATTAATTTGCTTAAACCTATGTTTCCTAGGTAATTTGTGAAATGAACGCATTTTTATAGACGTTATAAGTTCTTAAATCAATGATAACAATAAATTAATTTGTTTAAAATATTTTAAAACGTCTCGCATCGATTAAAGGTTCGACCATCCAAACTTTTATATGCATCTCGTAAATAAGAAATTATAAAATAACAAAACTTTTCGAGATTGTCATCGCCATATTTATGAATAATCAATAATTATTATGAACTGACAAAACTATAATAGTTAGGTGTCATTCATATTGAGAAAAATCAACATCACTTTTAAAAAGAGTATTTTGTACTTTTTATTTCTTTATAACAAATCACAAATAATTATACTTCCTCTGGCCCATCGAAAAACATTCTTAAGTTGCTCATCTGCTAATATAATTTCATTCTGAATAAACTTAAATGCGTTCGAAGAGTGGTATACTTGCAAACTAGTCTGTGGAATACTCAAGGATTACGTTTAAGCACGAGCATTAGGAATGCCTTCAAATCGAGGCTTATGTTAAGTAAACTATTTGCTGAACCATTTTTTTTTACTGAAAATCTTTTTTTAAGCCAAAAAGTCAGGCTTTTTTTAAACTATTAAAAATATATAACCACTTTTTATTATTATTATATTTTATTCAAAACTGATTTAAAAAGTCGGCCTGCTGCGCTGGCAGGTCTTTAAATAATTCAACTTTTTGAATCTGCCGCCAATAGGCCCATATTTTTTTAAAGGTTATAGTCTAAGCTTTAAAACCCTGTCATATTTTTTACATTCTCATCCTAATGAGAAGGTATTTGTTTTATGTAAAATTTTACTACGTTGGTTTTCATCAAATCTCAACGTTTTGAGACCCCCTGAGTCCGAAAAAACGATTTTCGCGAAAGAGTTTATCTGCCTGTCTGTAGTCTGTATTCTGTAAGTGAGATAACTTTCGAAAAATTGATCAGATTGGTTTCTGTTTTGGCACACTTTCATAAGGCCTGAAAAGAAAGAGCGAGTTTGTAAACCATCTATTTTGGATGAAAATTAAAAAAGTAAGCGCATTTTCAAAATTTTTGTAACCACATTATTTCAAGATTTAAAAATTCTATGCACGGTTTTTCATAGTACTGAGAATCTCAATCAATTTTTCCTCATGACTTTTTTCTATAAAAAGAAAATTATCAGAGTTAGAGCATTTTCAAAATCCAAAAAACAAACTATAATGAACATTTTAAGCGAAACAACGCATAATATGAAAAAAGTCAAAAGAAGAAAAACGTTGATTTTTAAAAGACGTACTAAATTATCATAACATTTTTAATTTTGTCGAAAAGTTGAAAACTCAAAATTGGATCATACCAAAAATAATGCAAAAATTCCGTTTTTTGGTCAAACTATGCAAGACACGAAAAATATGAAATTGCGCGCCTTGGAAAGATCTACAAATTTTTTATTAATCACTTTTCGATAGGATGCGTAGTTTTTGATTTTAGTCGTAAAAAACAACATTAAAAATAAAAAAAATAAAATTTCTGTGGACTAACGACACAAGCTACGCAAAAAATGAGATAAAACTTGTTTATCCAAAAAAGAGCTATAAATGTTAAATAAATATTTTTAAAGGATGCGTAGTTTTTGTTTTATCCGTAAAAAACAACGAAAATAAAAAAGTTAATTGTTTTATAAACGACAAGCCATGAAAAAAATAGAGACAAGCTATGAAAAAAATGAGGTTCAAAAATAAAAAAATTAAATTTTTGGAAAAAGGACAGAAAAGACGAAAGAGGACATAGGATCTTAAACAGGTTCCTGTATAGGACCCTATATAGGCTCCTGCATTAGATCCTATGCAGATGCGCAGTAGTTTTTCTTTCATCGTAAAAAACAAGATTAAAAATAAAAATAAAAATAAAAATTATAAAAAAAAGGAAATAGAAATTAGTATGATTCAATTTGTATACATATTATGAATTTTAATGATATAAATTTATTGAAATGATACATGTTTCAGCGCAGCTTAGAATAATTGAAAGCAAAATAAGAAACAAATATTAAAATAATAATGATAAATACAATTTACGCTTTATTTTGCAATATCTAAAGAAGCGATCCCAGACAGAGTTACATAAAAAATGTATTATATTTTATATAAAAGTGTTGTGTATATTGTAGAAAAGTTGACATTTTGGACAAAATCGACTGCGAAGCACGAGATACGTGATGAGAATGTGTTAGTTAAAGCCGCAAGAGCTTTAACAAAAGAGAGTACACAATCACAAAATTACAGTTGTGGATCCGTTGGCCTTTGATTTTAAAAGGTCTGTGCACGGATGCGGGAGCAATCCAAAGACCGAGCACGGAGTGCGAGAGCCATCAGTTGCGCGCCGTAGGTGCGCTCAAACTCTCGAGGTAAACTCTTTTAACAAACGAGAATCCACAATCACAAAATTACAATGGTGGATGCTTTGAGTCCTAATTTTAAAAGGTTTGCGCAAGATTGTGCGAAAATATGAAGACCGAGCACGTAGCGTGAGGTAAATACATAATCGAGCTCGAAGCGCGAGATATATACATCATAAAGCAATGTGCTTTCGGAGCGGACAAATTTTTTAAAATTGATTTGTTGCAAAATCATAAATTTTATAACAAGTATCGATTTTTTTTAAATTTTCCCCAAATTTAAATTTTTATTAAAATAAGTATTTATCGATTGACACTAAGAACAATCGGATCATACAGTAGTAACCACAAAACATAACCCTGAATTTTACTCGATTTTTTGCAAGCCAGAAACAGTTCAAAAACTGAATAGGACTTCAAAGTCCCTTACGCGTAAACGGAGGGTTAAAAGAATAAATACAATGATTATTCTTGGTACTCTCATTTTTTGAAATTTTTTTGGAAGTTTCATTTATTTATCTGGTATAGTTTCAATATTTATTGAAAATTTAATTCTCGTCACTGTCTCATTTATCACAGTAACACATTTTGTTTTTGTGAATAAACTGCTCAAAAGTTCTGCCGTTCTGACGATGCTCGAAAATATCGACCATAAGATATATAGTAAATTACTACTACACATGTGAGCAGCACCCCATGGTGCGGTTACCGTTAGCATAATAGCAGAAATATTGGTTGATTCTAGAAAACCCCATTGCATTTGGTTTGTAATCGATAAAGGACGTGTAGGTTTTTTTGTTGATGTGTCGTAATTTGACTTTCGTCTTGAGTACGTGAGCTTGCACTATTTCTGCCACATAAGAAACAGCTTGGTTTATTTGATAATTTCCGGAAAAAAAATCTTTAAGTGCCTTCCCGTCATCTCCGTGAAATTACTGATGTCCGATGAAATCAAAGTTTAAAATGGAACTTTTTGCCTTGACCATCTTTTTTTGCTACCTCTAGTGCAAGCGAATTCTCTGCAGAGTTCCGTGTCACCATTTGATCGAGTATTTCGTCGCATAGGTCTGCATCAGATCATGACATAACAACAAATTGTTACCAAAACTCAAGTCATTCTGTAGGATTGCAAGTTTTCTAACGATTTTATTAATTACTGACCGAATTCAATGGGGTTTTCTAGAATTAACAGATAATGCTGCGATTGTGCTAACGGTAACCGCAGTATCGGGTGCAGCTCACATGTTGCAGCAATAATTTACTATTTAGCTTATGGTCGATGTTTGTCGAGAATCATCAGACCGGCAGAAATATTGAGCTCTTATTCACGAAAATTGAATTTGTAACTGTGATAAATGAGAAAATAGACGAGGATCAGATTTGCAATCAATATCAAACTAAATCAGATGACTAAATGAAACTTTAAAAAAAGTCAAAAATGATAGTGCCACGAATATTCATTGTATCCGTTATGTTACCATGTGAATTAGGGTGCTCAAAAACACTTTTTTCTTCTAGAGGACAACGATCCCCCTAATTCATTAGAAATCTCAAGAAAAAATTCACTATTTTTTATTTATTTTATATTTTTATTTTAGCATGTGCTGGCTCTGACTCAAAGTTTCCACTGTAAACTGTATGGGGAAAATCACTTTTTGAGATTTTGGAATAATTTGTGAGGGTTTGAGAAAATGTGACAAAAAAGTATAGAGACTCGTAGAGATTTACCGACGAAGAAGTTCATATATCAAACATATGAGTTTGACGACCGTAACACACCCTACGAGTCCCTGAGAACTACCCTTAAACCCAAAAATGTCAATTCTTGATGAAATCGACCTTTTGGACACTGTTTTTTCGTCTTTTCTGTACTTTAAATTATTTATATTTGATTTTTGGAATATTTATGAACATTGGTTAATTCATTTTCAATTATTTCAGGAAATTGAATTTGTTTAAATAATTTTTTTTTTTTAATTCTATGTTTTCCCATGAAAATTATTGCTATTGGTCTATTGAAATATTTATTAAATTCTTTAAATTAATTTTCAATTATTTAAACAAATAGAATTTGTTTATATAATTCTTGCTTAAAAAATTCGTACTTTTATAAAAAATTATTACTTTTTCTCTAGTGGGATATTTTTCAACATTGGGTAATATATTTGTAATTTATTTGAATGAATTTCATTTGTTTAAATAAATTTTCTAAACATTTTGTTTTCTAAAAATTCGTCTAACAGGTACTTTATCATGGATAATAACATACTTTTATTTTGAAATATATTACAATTGTATAAACAATAAATTATTATTTATTTTCAACAACCTTTAATTTGTTTAAATAATAATTTTCCCACAACATTTTTATTTTGTTTGAACAATTAAAAGTTGCGCAAACAATGTTGATAAATATTCCGCTAAAGAAATAATAATCATTTTTGATAAAAAAAAGTATTACTACTTTCTTTCATTTTATCTTCAATTTAAAAATGTAATCAGAAATTGCTAGGAAATTTTAGCAGCACTAAAACATTCCTCACATCTCCAGGCGAGAATTTGTTAACTTGATTTGACTTTTGAGGTTCATCATATTCTTTGCGATGAGCATTTAAAGTCAAATCGAATTTCCAATTTCTTGCCTGGAGCAACATTTCTGTAACATTGTGTGCCCGAATTGCATGACCCGGCCCCGGCTGAAGTTGAAGTAAAAATGTCAAACCGAAAATCCTCGCTTCTCGTTCTTAATCAATCGTCGCTTTTGGTATTATGTTCCAATGGAACTCGGTTCGAAATTTGACATATCTCACAAGCATACAAATTTTCTTCCAATAAAACTCCTAAAAGGAAAAAATTAACCACTGATGATACAAAAATCAAAATTTTAGTAATTCTACATCTTCTTCATAAAATTATAATCACCTGAAGGTTCTTTATTAAAAAATTACTGCAATGTGCGCAATTATTTTCGAGACGAGAAGTTCGAACAAATAAACCGTGCAGATTAATTAGATTAACTGCTTATCGTCTCGTTCGAACGAGATGCGTCACTATTTAACTCCACCTACAAATGTAATCCATTAAATTTCTTTTAAAAATGTCGAAAACCCATATTTTATTTAATTCTATAAACGATGAATACTTATTAATGTTTGAACTTCTTCGTGTTGTCAAATTGCGTTATAGAATTATCAATCAAATCAAATGTCAAATTGCTAAGCAATGCATATTCATCATTTGATTGTTGACAAATGAATTTACATACAAGTATCGTCACGCATTGCGACAACAAAATCGATTAACAGTGTACTCTTCTTCCTCCACTTTCGCCATCAGAGGCTATTTCGAAAGGCAATTTGTTATGTAGATTACCCAGTAGCAATGTGGTAAATTACTTACATACTAATCCAATCAATTGTGTAGGTATATTACAGAAAGTGAAGATCGCATACGATAGGAACCTCTAAAGTTAATATTGATTAAATTCCATTCTCTCACTATAGACAGTGAAGCAGTTAGCAGGAAAATTTCCTAACTTTTAAATAGACTGGCAACTGTATAATAATGTAGTATATATGTAGTTCGCTCTTATAAAATTTAACCTGTGACCAGATTCACTATTCCAATAGCTGTCACTCGATTCTTTTGAATATAAAAATACGTAATATAAAATACGACTTTTAGATCAAAGTCCCTGGCAAAGAACGTCGATTTTAGCTTTTACGGATCACTCAGACTTCACAAAATAAAGTGGCTACCTTGCCATCGATTTTGCTTGATCTAAAACTAAAGGTTAGCAAGTGATCATGTTTCAACTTGGTTGGCAGACCGATAATTAAAACGTCAGCCGTCATTACCTGGTCTCAAAGATGTGGAGATAATGCCTAACGAGTTTATGGATACTGCCGAAATTAAAACAGTTTCAGCAACATAATTTCACCTAGTTACATCATTGGGTCTTCTCATGGTCGCTTTTACGGGTACCAGGGGTGTTAGTTGAAATTTGCCGGTTTTTTCAATAAAGAAAATACCTAATCCACAAGGCAATCTCAAAAAATTAGTATTCAAAGTATTGACCATTAGATTCTACACATTTTGCCCATCTTTCAGGAAAATCATGGATACCATTTCAAAAAAACTTTTTCTCTTTCGAGGCAAACCATTCGACGAGCCATTTTACGACTTCTTCAAAATTGGCGAAGCGCTACTCTGCGAGTGAGTGTCCCATCGATGCAAAAAGCTGATAGTCGGACGGGGCAAGGTCTTCAAAGTACGGCGGGTGCGATAATATTTCGCAATTCAATGCTTTTACTGTGTTCTTTACCACTTTAGCGGTATGAGACGGGGCGTTGTCATGTTGGAGGATAACTTTGCTATGTGTTCGGGCCCATTCCGGCCGTTTTCGATCAACCCATAATTCAAATAGATCATTTGTTTTCGATAGCGATCCGTATTCACCGTCTCACCAGGTTTTAATAACTTGAAATACACCACACCATACTGGTCCCACAAAACACAGAGCATTGTCTTACAGCCTAAGCGATTTGGCCTTAGAGTCGATGGGCCGACCTCACCAGGTGAAAGCCATGATGTTTTCTGCTTCGGGTGCTCGAAATAAATCCATTTTTCATCCCCCGTGACAATTCGATGCAGAAAAGATTTCCTTTCGAACCGTTCAAGCAGAATTTCACAAATGGTTTTTCGATTTTCCATTTGTCTATCGTTCAGTTGGTGTGGTACCCATTTATCCATACTTTTGGATTTTTCCCATGGCTTTTAAACGTTGGAAAATTGCTCCTCGGATCATATTTAGTGTTTGTGCTCATTGTTGTTGCGATTAAGTTGGGTTTTCATCCAATAACGCCTGCAATATCTCGTCTTCGAACTTTTTCGCTGCACCAGGATGTTCATTGTCTGTTAAATCGAAATCTCCACTTTTAAATTGACGAAACCATGTCTCACATGTTCTAATCACTGGAGCATGTTCACCGTAAGTGTCTACCAGCAATCGATGAGCTTCAACTGCTTTTTTCTTTTGATGAAATAAGAAAAGCAACGAATGCCGCAAATACGATTTACTTGGAACGAAACTCGACATATTCACTGAGATAAACAACTATGGTGCTATTATTTTGGCAGAATGGAATTGTGTATTTTTGAAGGTTATTGTCCATAGAAAATTAGTAAAAAGTAAATTTGGTTGCAGAGAGTTTTGTATTTTTTCCTGCTGGCATGCGTTCACTCCTAAAAATCCAAACAATCATTCAATCATCCTGCAAGATATTATATTTCTTTCCTTGACCATTTAAATTTTACATTATAATTTATAAATTAAATTAGAAGACTTTGATTTTTTAAATCTCTTATTTTTCAATATTAAACCTAAAATGTTAAAAAAATTTGAAATTAAACGATTTAGAATGTTTAGTTTCATGCATGCTAGCAGGTTTCTTTTTTACTTTTGTTTACTTTTTCCAAATGTTTAGTCCTTGTTTAGAATATGGATTTAAATTTGAAGGATTTCCAATTTAACATTCTTAATTTAGAAAAAATTGTTAGATATCTAATTTAAATTACTCAAAGTTTTATATTTTAAAAATAAAGGCCTTAATGGTAAAAGTTTTCATTAATAATAAGATTGAAAACTCAATCTTTTCACCCTGAAACATGATATATTATATCATTTTAACTCCATAGTGTTTCAAATTCAACAATTGTACAGAGCTAATCTATAGATCAATTCGATAGATTTATCACATTTTTGCAAATTCGATTAATTGAAATTCAAGTAGTCAAAATAAAAAAGTACATATTAAATTGAAAAGCTTAAAAATTCTTATTTCCAATCGATAAAAATCAAAACATTCCAGTTAAAAATGTTTAATAATATTTGAATAATTTCAAATTGAAGATGCTAAAAATTACATCATTTTACTTTGATAACTTATAAATTTCACAATTTTAAACTATAGTAGCACAGTGCAATTGAATAATTAATAGTTGAATTATACAAAATTTTATGATAAAATTTTATTTCAGATTGCAAGATTGCAAGGAACAATGTCAAATTTAAGGCTGTCAGTGTCGAAAACGTTTTTAATGTTAAAAATAGTATTATTTCCAATTCAAAATGTTCAAAATTTTATAATTTTCAACTAAAAGTCTTAATGTGTTAAATTATTAAATGTGAAGCGTTAAAAATGGTTTTAAGTTAAGAATTTATAAATGAGTACAATTTGCAATTGAAAGCCTTTACAATATTTTGTAAGTGAGTCAAATTCAAAAACTTAACAGTTGAACAGTTTTCATTCATTGAATGTAGTTACTTATGAGTCTTGAATGGCTACTAGTGTCACGCTTATTTTTTAAACCATAATTTTTAGTTCTCGACCTCTAATTTTATTCGAATGCCAAACAAATTACCTCCAAATTTAAGAGATGTCCGTTCAAGACTTTGAAGTTTCTCATTGATTTAACACGAAAAGACGCAACTTCTTGCGTGTTTATTTGACTTATACATCTTTTTCGGTCAACTGTGTTATGGATACTATGGTGTTTGCATACCCTAATGGGGCCGTCAATTTTTAAATAAACGCTGCCCGATTATTCCTTGCACTTTATCTCACTACACGTGTTTTTAACAATTATTTGGAATAAACATTTATAAATTCTAAGCATACATTAAAAAGTAAAAATGTCATATTAATTTGTATGTATTTTCTAGAAATGGACATTCGGAAGCAAATTACTCATCGGCTTTATCAACCACTTCATCTTGCTCAAAAGCCCCTGATGCAAATGGGAATGATAGCGATCCGATGCCAGAAGCTTGTTCGAAAGTTCAATTTAGCTCGAAAGCTGTAGAGGACCATACACCTGGTCATGCAGTGATCGACTATGATTGCAGGGAGATCACAAAATAAAATGAGCGGCTAAAAAAAGAATTAGATACGGCACAAGTAACTTTAAATAAATGCTTTTACACGAATTTAAATCAACGAGCTAACGATATTAAAATTGATTATGGAATATTTCACGCATTGGTGGGACCTTTAAAATGTAAAATTGATGGACTACATCTGAGCGGTGAGGATTGTATTGTGTCTGTAGATGAATTTAAAATTAGTAGGAAATTAAGTTATGTTAAAAGCGAAAAAAAAGATTTAGGTAAAATCTCAATACTACCAGGTAAAATTGGCGAGGGTAACCAAGTTACAGTAGCTTTAGTAAGAGATCTTTTTCTAACTTGGAAACAAGCTGTATCAGCCTAAATCACAGAATCGAATACAAACCATCGTGTTTTGCAAAATTTTGTTCTGGGTGTTATATAACTAATTTGACTGAGGTAGGTTTGAATATGAAAGCAATTGTTTCAGACATGGGACCTAGTAACATAGTCATGTAGACTTCGCTAGGAGTAGGCGCCTCGCAAAAAAGTGGTGTTACTTTATTCTCTCATAATGGTGAGCAAATTCATGTTCCGTGAATTTGGCAAAAAATTTAAAGGAAGCAACGCAGACACATTTCATTATTTGGCCACTGGATGTTCAAACTTTACAGAGTCTTTTAACTAACGTTGTCGATGGCAGTTTGGTTGCCAATTTATGATATTTTGAAACAGTCACAATCAGGCTTACGTTTATTGCAGCATCTTTATTATACATAGATATGTATCCAAGAAACTTCTCAAAAATAAATGCAGTTCTTCTATACAATTTCTCGATACAAAAACAGCTGCAGCTTTAGAAACGGCAGTACGATTAAAGTTCCTACGTGAAGCAGCTCACCTACTGCTTGATTTATTTGATGGTTTTATCAATGGATTAAATTATGTACATCCCGAATTACAAAAGCTTTAATAACAGTCAGAAATAGAGGAAAGGTCGAGTTTTTACAAAGTTTCATTGAAATTGTTCAAAACATGAAAGTTGGACATAGTGGTTAGAAACCTCTCTATATCGGGTTGATCATGGAATCCAACTCAATAATCAATCTTACGGAGTATTTTTTTTAGCAAAAGTACGACCTTTTTGAGTAGTCATTGCACAGACGATGTCATTGAAATTTTTTTTCTCCAATTAGAAGGAGGGTTGCTCAAATGCGAGATGCACTCGAGGTGCGCGCAGCTCTAAAAACTATTGTTCTGTCACAGTATATTGGCAACATCAGTTACTCCGGTTACACAAATGATTCTAATCATATCATTCGGGATAATATCATAGATAGTTACAATAGGTACGAAGAATCAGAGAGCCGAGGTTAGACTAGTTTTGAACCTGTCAATTGCATTTCGCAAATAAGTAATATCTCCACAGAATCAACTCAGACTTGTCAGTATATTGAACTTGGCGCAGCCATTCTCTATTATATAGCTGGAAGTACCGTGAACACAATTTTGAAATTAAATGTTTTCAACAACTGCTAACAATTTTTGACTGATCAAAATGCCAAAGATATTCCATAATAAATCAGATGTTTCTCTGATTATGCTAATATGCGATGTTTGAAATTTGAAGGTTCCACGATTTATAATTACATTGTTCAATGCGAATTATTGTTCATGACTTTAAAAAAATCACTAATGACAGAAGCGAAGATTGATTTCAAAAGAATTTTCCAGAGCTTAAGGCAATAAGGTTTATTGTGGACTCTTCCATCTTGTTGTGATATTGTAGAAAAGTTAACACGCTACTATTCTCACGTACTTGGTTACTTTATTTTACCAATGAAAAAACTAAAGCACCTAAGAAAGTATATGAATCAGCATCGGACCAAAATTCTTAACTTTTATTGATATAATGCATAGTAGGGTGAGTCGAAAAGCAACAAATGATGAAAATCGAAATTTAAACTGCATGAAAAAGGAGTGTATTAGTAGCCTGGGAAAGTATAATTTTCTAATTTGGTGTTCATTAATAAAAGCCTTCATCTCGGGCGTTAGCAGCATGTGCTTTAAAATATTGTCACAGGCTTAAGATGGTTACTGTCCAAAATGTCGAAGAAAATTTGGTTAGAGGTGTATTTTTATTTTTTTGAAATAGTTTTTGCACGGGGTTATTTTTGTAGCTTTGTATAATAATATTATTTTTATAGCAATGTCAATTTTTGCAAATATTTTCGGAGGTCTTAAATGTTTCTCCAAATTCTTCCAGCTTTTTGATTAAAGTTTTTCAAGTAATAATTGAAGTTCAATGAACCAGTGTTTAAAAAAAAAACTAATTTTTTAATAACATATTTTTGTAACGCTCGAGTTGCAACTTGCAAGGTTTTCAACAATGAATACCAAATTAATTATAATTTCCTATGGTCCTAATATACATATAGTTCCAATTTCTATTTCTATAATTTAGTATTTTTGAACTATAAGAATAGCTTTGTTGGCAATATTTTGTTGAAAAATGGAATATATTGTTCTACGCTTTGAAAGACAGCTTTTCTATGTGAATCAATGATGTTTAATTAAAAAATCAGAGACTTGTTTATGATTAGTATTTGTCTAGATGAATGGTATTTAATACTAGCTTTTAACAAATATTTTTCATTTTTATTATAGTAGTGTGAAGTTAAAATGATTGAATTTTTAGTTTAGTGCATTTTGCAGTTATTGACATCATTCTAAATATTAAGTGTTTTACGATATAAATAAAACATATTTGTCTCGAAGAACTTGTTTATACAAAATGTGATACAGATCTTAAGTTTTAGGTATCTAAAACAAAGTGAAGATATTAGGGTATAGTTATTTTAAATACCAAACTCGGAAAACGGCTTTATATAAAATTTAATATGGAGATCTTAATATTTATGAAACTAAAAAAGGGAACGAAGATATTTAGATATTTAGGATTAAATTAGTTGTTTCGTACATTCGTGACTCAAAAAACGGCTTTATATAAAATATAATCTAGAGCTTAAGTTTCAGAGAGATAAAACTGGAAATTAAAAAATGTATTTTTTTTTTAATTTAATAAAAACATATATTTTTTACTGTATGTATACATTTTTATATTCATTTCGAATTACATAAAATTTCAAATCAATAGTTAAACCCTACGTGTTATCGGTAAGTAGATTAGTTCGTTATATTTTCTTTTCGATTTATCATTACATTATAAAGTTTTAAAAAATTTGTCTTTCCAATAATATTATTATCTTGAAATATTACAGCAAACTTTATTTTAATTTTGCCACACATTACTATTTAATTAGGTTCTAGACCAAAATTAATCTCTTAAAAATTCGATATCAAGTTAACGACTTTGAATTTAGCGGGAAACCTAGATGGCAGCTTGCATATTCCATATAATATAGTACTTTAGTTACACTAACTGTAATATTGGGTCTGGTCTTCACTGCAATGTATAATAATCCCCCAGTTCATACTTGATATCAGACGCTGTTCTGCATTAGCTGCTGGTCATCTGTCAATTTGATGTGGCCTCAATATAGTTGAATATTCCACGATTTTGCGTAATGTGATTCCACATTTTTGAACACATTTTCGATGTACTATGTCTTTGAAATGATGTAAATGTCTTCTTTTTTCACCTAAATTCCTAAATAGTGTTGAAGAATTTATAGACCAATCACCAGAAAGTTTTTTATCAGAGAGTCAGCTGCATCTAGAATATCCTTATCTTTCTTCGCGGCATATGAACCACAATTGCCACTAGAGTTCGTAAGGTTGTTTGCCGAACGGAAGGTATAAAGTCCTTATCATAGTCTGTCCCATACTTGTAAAAAAATTTGAGCAACCTGACCATCATTCCATCCGCTGTCCTCCTTTGTTTGAATATACTTTTTCGTCCATTGCTCCCTTCCATTTTAGCTTTACTTTACCTATCAGGTTAGTACTCTTTTAGTTGGTCATTGCGATCTCCTTACAGTCTGTTCAACAAAGAAGGAATTGCGATTATTCGTAAACCATAAAAGATATTAAAATTTTTTTTTTAAATAGAGGTTACTGAAAGGGCTACGGTGAACTTACTTAATACGTCGTCCAATCTCCATCACTGTCCAAAATAGTTTAGCACATCCTAGACATGCTTTCGACGAGGGCTTCGGCGTATCCAATGGGAAGTTACCTCCATATTTCTGTAATATAACGAGTGAGCTGTTTCGCTGTTTTGAAAAACATTTTAGACTGTAAAGTCTAAGTAATTAAAAAAATATAATAATTTCATATTTGAATTATAGTCGAAATTTAAATCCCTAATTGTTTAGTAACTTTAAGTCACACATGTTTAAACGCAGCAGACATTTTGATTTACGTGTGCTCTCTTCGACAGTACGAGCGATACTGAAACTAAAGAATATTCTCGCCGTAGCCCTTTTAGTGACCTTTAATTTAAAAAAAAAAACTAAAAATTAAATATCTTTTATGGTTTACGAATTATCGCGATTCCTTTTTTGTTGAATAGACTGTAATTTTTGATGTTGCAACACATCTGCCGCACTGAAGTCTATTTTTGAAACCTTATTGATTGAGATAAACTCCTCGGCATCTTCCTGAATTAAAATCGCAGGCTAAGAAATCACGTTTTCATAGGATACTAAATTTTGAATCCCCTCACTTACGCCATCCGAAAAAATAATACCTCGGCTAATCTTGAAACCTCTTAGTAAATTATTTTACTTAAATCTGGTCCTATTGAGTTTCGAATCTCTAAAGGTGTTGTCTCTGTAACTTACGTAGACAGTCTGTTCTGCAGATAATTGGCTTTAATTACTGCCTTCGTCCAGCAGTTCTTATGAACATTTGCATCAAACAGTACACGTCTTGAAATGTCCACAAGAAACCTATTTTCTCTTTCTGTGACTTCATTCTATTGTGGTGAATGCGCTATGGTTGAATGACTTTTGATTCTTTCTCACTTTGGGTAATTCTCAAATTCACTACTTAAATATTCTCTTAATCAATCTGACCGGATTACTTTTGGCTTTTTATTAAACAAAGTCTTCAAGGCTTCGACAAATTCCTTAATGAGTCCACTTGTCTCGCCGTTGTACTGCATAAATTACACTTCCGTGTACTTGCTGCAGTCGCCGATGATGATCAGAACATACCTTATCTTTCCCGGTGTCTGTGTTTACACTGGGCCGCAAACACCTGTTTCCCAATCATTTTCCCTTTAATGCAGCATTGACACGCTTCTCTTATTTTATGGTACGTAATTGTAACCCCAGAGGCCAATCCTTGATCTGTTAGGTCTCTAATCGCACCCGGATATCGATGTTTAAAACTTTGTATGTTACGAATGCTGATAATTTTCACGGCGCCTACCTGTAGAGTGATATAATTCTATATTTGCCCTTTTACTATTCACTACCTTCATTTCATAGAGTTCAGAAGATGAAACTGCAATTATGTTTTTTTTTTTCATCTTTAGTTTTATGGCAGAGCAATAGTAGAGCAGGTTAGACACTTTTGTCATTTCCTTTATTTTTACGAGGTAATTCAAACTTCCCGAACTAATTACATAAATTTCGACGAATTTTTCCTCATCTGCAAGCTTTGCAAATACTTTTTTGTTCACGTCAATTCCCTTGAAAAAATGTTTACTGTTTGACGTGTGGTTGATCACTCTGGAGGCTTTTAGTGAAACATTGTTTATTTCTTTAGCCTTCAAACCTATTGCTCGTTGACGGACTTCTTCCGAATCATTGTGACCCCTAAGTTCAAAATCCTCACGTTCTCTTGCTGCGAAGAAAGCATCTTCTTTATAGGCAGATGCAACCTTATTGTCCTTCTCCTGTGTTTTCTGTATTACTCGATTTCTTTGCTATGAGCCTTCATAACAGCCTCACTTTCACGTTAGTCTTTTGTTTCTGGCTCATGTAATGTTGTATGTAAAAGTTAGCCTCCAGTATAAATAAATGTAATAGAAAAAGAACTTTATTGAAATCCAAATATTCTACATATTTTGAATGAAAAAGTTACAAGATTAAATGTCTTAAGAAAAACGAATTTAGCTGCATGAAGGTGAATTGAGCACTGAAAAAAAGAAACTGTAAAAGACTAAAAGTGTGAAAAACACAAAAGTGTGTCGCAAATAACGCTGAATCTCAAAAAAACTTCGTATAAATATTAAGAATCAAGAACAACTTTGCAAAAAATATGAATGTGAAATTTTTGTAAAAAATAGATTTTTTATGTTTAAAAAAATCGTCACCACTTTTTTCAAATTTCCAAAAATAGAACCGAAAAACTCACCAGAAGCAGAAAAAATTTGAATATATGAATTAGCAAAACAAAAAATTCAATTTTCATGAACAAATTGGGATTTTT
>NC_046657.1:116382903-116397430 GCF_010883055.1 Belonocnema kinseyi | reverse complement strand
CTCAGTGGAAGCATCCTGAGTCTCCAAGACCGAAAAAAGCACGTCAAGTTCGATCAAATGTGAAGGTTTTGCTCACTGTCTTCTTTGATTACCGTGGCGTAGTACATAAGGAATTCTTACCACAAGGTCATACGGTCAATAAGGAGAATTACCTTCAAGTTATGCGCCGTTTGCGAGTGGCGATACGCAAAAAACGTCCGGAACTTTGGAAAAACAATTCGTGACTTTTGCATCACAATAATGCACCTGCTCATTCATCGTTGCTTGTGAAAGATTTTGTGACCAAAAACAGCACCACAGTCATGCCTCAGCCTCCATATTCACCGGATTTGGCCCCCAGTGAATTTTTTCTTTTCCCAAAACTGAAGAGACCTATGAAAGGACATCGATTTTCAACGATTAAGGAGATAAAAACTGCATCGCTGAAAGAACTCAAGGCTATACCACAAAATGATTATCAGAAGTGCTTCGATGATTGGAAAAAGCGTTGGCACAAGTGTATTATATCTCAGGGGGATTACTTTGAAGGGGACAACATAAATATTGAGAAATAAATGAATATTTTTTGAGAAAACCATAAAGTCACCTTATTTTTTGAAGACACCTCGTACTTCAAAACTCAGATATTCGCGACTTCCTGGAAAATGTGCTTTTCAAAATCTGAAATATATGTAGTTTATTCTCTCTGAAAACTTTAAAGTGTCGCTAGGTTCTTATATTGCATCCGAATATGGACGTGCCTGTATTCTAGTACTTTATTAGCCTCTACTTCTTTAGCTGGAATCCACCGAAAGTCATCAAATCCTGTACAACAGTCGTCGCAATGCAGAGAACCTCGACTTCCGGCGATCCGGTTTTATTGGTGTTCGTTTGCAACTACAATTTCCGGTGATAGCTGTCGAACTGTATTTTTAATACTGGCCAACTGTTCATAATAATTTCGTACCATATCTTGAATTAAAATATTTTTCCTGATTCATAGGACCACAAATTTCTAGAAATTTGACCAGAACAAACTGCCGAGTCCTATATGCATTTTGGCCGCTGAATCCAAAACCGTTAATAATTTTATTTATAAAAGTCAACGAACCACATAACCACAGACCCATAAACCACAAACCCCCTTGACCCACAAACTTCCCCTCCCCCTCTCTTCTAAGACCTTTCTAACTCTCCTCGCTCTAACTCTTTGAATTCCACTAATCGTTGAACTGCAAACCCTACTTTCGCAAATTCTACACACAAAAATAGAGCATCTACAAATTCTAAATACACTAAAAACTCGCTCCCTTCTCCTCTTCCTCCTTGCCGACTCCATTTTTCTTCCATTACATGCCTTTGATTTCGATAAACCACAAATCTTCAAATCCTACATCTAAAAACTTTAGACATGAATACCCTAGATTTTTAAATTCCATATCACCATTTCCTTTCTTCCCTCACTTCTTTCCACCCTGTCTGTCTTGTGCTATATTTCTTTGATCCTCAAACCATTAACATACAAACCTTAGAATTACAATATCTAGGCACAAGTCCCACACATGTTCAAACCCTAGATCTACATATCCTCTCTTTCCATCCCCCCTTCTTCAGGACCATTTCGCTGGCCCCACCACCCACGCAAATTTGACTTTTTTTCTGCTAAACATTTAGTGCAGAATTTGTTTAAATTTGTACAACCAAAATTAGAATTTGTGCATTACCGGAAGTACCTTATTTCTCAGAAAAACTCTGGCAAGGTCAGCGAAACGTTTCGCTGGCCCCAACATTATCCAAACTCAACTTTATATGCGTGCATTATTTTATTTTTAATTTGTTCAAATTTGTACAACCAACTTCAACCCCTAAAAACTACCCTCTGTGAGAAAACCACCATGGCGAGGCCAGTGAAACGTTTCGCTGCACCCGACATTATCCAAAATCAACTTTATATGGGGGCATTAGTTTCGTCTTAATTTGTTCACATTTGTACAACCAACTTCAACTCCTAAAAACTACCCCCTGTGAGAAAAATACCATGGTGGGGCCAGCGAACCATTTCGCTGGCCCCGACATTATCCAAAATCAAATTTATATTGGTGCATTATTTTCGTTTTAATCTGTTCAAATTTGTGCAACCAACTTCAACCCCTAAAAACTACCTCCTGTAAAAAAACAAAATAACGAGGCCAGCGAAACGTTCCGCTGGCCCCGCCATAGTTTTTTGCGCATAAAGGATAGTTTTAAGGTATTTTAGTTGGTTACACAAATTTGAACAAAATCAAACGAAAATAATGCACCCATATGAAGTTGATTTTTGATAATGTCGGGTCCAGCGAAACGCTTCCCTGGCTCCGCCATGGTGGTTTTCTTACAGGGGGTAGTTTTTAGGGGTTGAAGTTGGTTGTACAAATTTAAACAAATTAAGATAAAAGCAATGCACCCATATAAAGTTGATTTTGGATAATATCGAGGCCAGCGAAACGTTTCGCTGGCCCCGCCAGTCTTTTTCTAAGAAAGAAGGTACTTCCGGTGATGCACAAATTCTAATTTTGGTTGTACAAATTTGAACAAATTCTGCACTAAATATTTGGCCGAAAAAAAGTTAAATTTGCGTGGATGGTGGGGCCAGCAAAATGGTCCTCCCTTCTCCACCTTATCAGTCTTGTGCTATACTTCTTGGACTCACAAACCATTCTCCTACCAACCTTACAACTACAAACTCTAGACACAAGTACAATACATGTTCCAACCATAGATCTACATATCCTCTCTCCACCTTTCACTTAATTTCAACCAGAAATGGAACTTAAGTGCAGTGTCTCATATCTGATATGCGAGTAATAAGATAATTAACTGACAAGTATGTTGAGTTTGGGATGATTTTCATTCGGGAGCTCTGAAATTCAATTTGTGCTGGCAGAAAGCCGTGCGCGAAACGCGATGCGCAAACACTTAATGGATTCCGGCGATTTCAGAAGAGGAGCCAAGAGAGCAGCTAAGAGTAGCCAATATGGCGTCGATAGCACTGAGCTCATGGTAGTCGTTTCGTCAACGTTTCCTATTTTGATATATGTACTCAGATCTATAACGGATTTTGATTATAAATAGAATAATCACACATATGTGATAAAAAAAGATAAAAAAATGGATTGAAGATTCATGTTCTGTACCTGGCAGCTTGAAATGGATATAAGTGCCTTGTTTACTGGCATTGAGTTTTTTTCCTTCTACTAATCTCAACGACTTGGAGAAGGAAACAACTTGATCTATTATGCATAAATGAATAATATATTCAATGCTCACATTTAAAAAAACGTATGTCCTAAAATTATTCAATTTTTAATTTCATGTTCCTAATAACTGAAGGATAGCGCATACATTTTATGAATTTCAACAATCAGCTGACTTAAATTAACCTATATGTTTCATTTCTCACGCACGCGTTGACGGAAGGTCAAAAATCTTTCTGTCTCAAATTAACCTATAAATTACATTTTACGTACATAAAGCAGTTGACTGTCAACCAAGCGCATTACTTAAAGTCATGTTATCATAATCAGTTAATTTTCAAATGGCGAATGATCCTTTTGGTTACATCTGAAAGTCAACCGCCCTTTTGTACTGAAATTGAAATTCTTGTATTACTGTGATCCTAGATCTACATATCTCTCAACCTTCCTAATCCCCCTTTCACCTTTCCACAATCTGTTTTCCTGCATACTTATTTGATCCCTAAAAATGATAAACCTACAAACCGTAAAACTACATACTCTACAAAAAACGTCGGATGTATATGAATGTATTCGCAAACCCACAAATTCTATCTCTCCCTATCTTCAGCCTTTCCTACTACTCTCTCGTCCTCTATTTCTCAGATATCTTTAAGGCCTCAGGAAACACACTCTATTATACATATGCAGGAGATATGTATATATAGTATGTGGGGCTACCTATTTTCTATGGAATCTCGCAAACTAAGCCATATTTCGCAATGAAAAAAGCGTGCGGACTCTTAATACAGTCTACATTGCGCGAAAGCGAGATCAAAGCCCTGCGGAATACCGTTTTTTCGACAAAAATTCTTAAAAACTTGATACGGCAG
Source organism: Belonocnema kinseyi (assembly GCF_010883055.1). NCBI lineage: Eukaryota > Metazoa > Arthropoda > Insecta > Hymenoptera > Cynipidae > Belonocnema > Belonocnema kinseyi. The sequence goes on along the minus strand of NC_046657.1, from coordinate 116,393,346 downwards.
ATCGAATTGACGTAAACATGATTGACGTGGGCTGCGCTTTATTCTGGTTTGTTGTTCACACGTGTTTACGTTAAGTCGACCTGTCGCATCAAAGGGTCTAGCGGAATAAGCATATTAAATCTGCCCCCGCACGTGACATACTGAATCTTGGCGAAGACGTTCGGAGCAATCGTCACATATTTTTTGCGTATGCACAAAAACCAAAAATAATCACAGCAATAGTCATTGATTTGTCAGGTATAAATCAAAACAGAAGACGATCGCGGAAGTAATAATTTGTTTGTCGGTTATGCACAAAAAAAGAAAACGATCACATCAATCGTCAGCTGTTTGTTGTGTGTTCACGAAAAGCTCTATGCTCATTGCTTAATTTCTCATTCCGCCGAGTAAGAGAAGGAGAAATTAAATATTTCCAGAAGTTAATTTTATGTATTTCAAATTGCTACTAACTTTAGGAATTTTCTCTAATCAGTCTTCAAAGAATCGTTTTAATATGAAGCTATTTCTTATCAAGTCTGTGAAGAATGAAGTTTAATTGTTTTCTATTTCTTTTAAGTATTTGAAATAATGTCAGTCTGTAAATGTAGAGATTCTGCAGAAAAATAGGAAAAATTTCAGTGATAAATCAAGGAAAAGTATGAAAAGTGTTTTAACATTATAAAAGAGAGTTTAGAAAACAATTGGACTCTAAAAGTATTCTCTAATCAAACAATCTAGCGGTCTATTGCTGGGGTTTAAAGCGTGATACGAAAATTGCTCACTAAAGGAAATCTATTCGTAGATCTTCTGAATAAAAGAAAACGCGTTATTCCAGTAAAAGAAATCTAACCCTGCAGGATAAAAAATATAATAATAAAAAATTTTAAAATTAAGTAAAAAAAGGAAGAAAAAACCGAATAGTATCTCACCAGCTCCACGTTACTTATTCTTCAGTTGGACAAAGAGTGAGTTTATTTCTTTTAATTTCGATGGTTGACAGATTTCTAAATTTTTATTGTATACATTTTTCAGTTTGATATATCTGAATTTTGTATCTGTGAATATAAAATTGAAATACGTCCGTATATCTCTACCTATCTTCCCCTCACAAAATGTCAACCAACAACATCAACCCACTAGATCTACAAATCCTGGATACAAAAATCATACTTTTACAATTCCTAAACATACTAATTCTTTTTTCTTCCACTATCACCCTACCTTTCCCCTCGCCCCAAATCGATGGTCTGTTTCTCTCTCGCCCTTACAAGCCGTAAACATACATACCTTAAATCTCTTCACAAAAAATCTAGGTGTACAAGCCCTAGACACACAAACCTCCTTTCCCTGAAGTTCTCTTTCCAGTGACGTTCTTTCAATTCTCCTTTTCCCCTTCTCTTGCTTACAAATCGTATACTAAGTCAAGGATATGAGCATATATGATTTTCTGTCGTTGATCGTAGGTTAACGATTAGTGGAGAAGGTAGAGGGTAAAAGAGGGAAATATATAGACAAAATATGATAGGATATGTAGATCTAGGGTTTGAGCATGTCTGGTACTTGTATCTAGAGTTTGTAGTTCTAAGGTTTATAGCTAATGATTTGAGGGTCAAAGAAGTATAGCGCAAGAGTGGCGGGGAGTGGGAGGAGAAGATATGTAGATCGAGGGTTTGAACATGTATGATACATGTGCCTAGAGTTTGTAGTTCTAAGGCTTGTAGGTTAATGTGTTTGTAGGTGTGTGGTCAAAGAAATATAGCACAAGACAGACCGGGTAGAAATGAGGATGGAGGTGTCAGGAAATGTTGATCTAGAATTTAAAAATCTATGGTATTTCTTTCTAAAGTTTTTAAATGTAGGTTTGAAGACTTGTGGTTTATAGAGATCGAAGACGTATATGGTCAGAAAAACGGGGTGGAAAAGAAGGCAGAAGGAAGGGAAGAGGGTTTCTATTGGGTTTAGAATTTGTGGATGCAGTGTTTTTGTGTGTAGAGTTTGCACATGTAGGGTTTGCAAGTCTACGGTTTGTGGAATTCAAAGGAGTAGAGCGAGGAGAGTTAGAAAGGTTTGATGAGAGGGGGGGGGGGGTGTTTGGACAGGGGGATTTGTGGTTTAGGGTGTGTAGGTTTAGGGCTCTGAGGTTATGTGGTTTGTTGACCTTTTAATTTCGAGGATGAAAATTATGTGGATTTGAGCTACAATAGGTTTTTTCTTATGGCAAAATCGATTTTCCGGCATTTTTCGCGATTGACGGAAAATTCTGACGTGCTGGAGATAAATGTTCAACGGATTTGGATTTAGCGGCTAAAAATACATAGACTGCAGTCCCGCAAGAAAAGTTCCCGTTATAGAGGACAAGGTGGTGCAAGGGGGCAGGAGAGTGACGCTGTTAGGTCAGCGGAGCAACTCCACAACAACGCAGGAGTGTATAAAAAATCGAGCAGTATCCTCGGCGGTAATCGTGTCGTCTGCTTCAGTCATTTTCAGTTAGTGGCAAAAATGTCGCACATAATTCGCTTCAGTTCGCTTTCAGTTACTGAGTGTTTACGTCGTGCGTCGCGTAACGAGGTGTAACCAGGCATTACGGAAAGGTGAAAGGAAAACAAGAGGAAGCATTTATCTTTCGAAGAGAAATATAATCTTTTAGACTAAGTGAAACCAGGTGCCTAAAAACCTAAAAAATAAAAGCATTTGAAGTGGAAAATATTTGATGAAAAAAATTGAACTTTTACCATTTATTACTTATTAAAATATTTATAAGTTCTTTAAAAAATTCAAAAATAATTTTAAATTGGAAAAAATTAAAAACAACTTTCAGATATCTCAAGTTTTGGAAATAAAATTTTAAAGGTTTTTAAGAACGTTTTAACTAATTAAAATGAAAATATTTTAACTTTTTGTTTACGAACTGTTCAGTTAAAAATTAATTTTTTCCATTTTGCATGTTTCCCTCTTAAAATTAATGAAAATAATAGTTTTGAAAATTTTAAAGTTCATTGATTGATTCTTTAATTCGGAGCATTGAAAATGATAACGTGGATTTATATGTTTGGAATTAAATATGAATCTTTGAACTCTATAATCTATAAAAAAATTTTCTAAAGCACCGAACATGTAAATTACAACGGTCTTTCACTGTTAGGGGCGCCCAACTTTGGAACAAATTGCCTGTATCAATTAGGGAAGCGCCTTCTTATTATCACTTCAAAAAAGCTTTTTATAAGTATATGATCAATATTGACAGTCCTACTCTAGAAATCACTAATTGGTAACTCTCATATGTAAATCAGCGCCTCGATACCTTTAACATATATAACATCTAAACTTATATTTTATATAAATCAATTCTATCCCTTACTTTATAGGTTTGTAGCCTGATATTTAATATTTTGTTGTAACTCTGCTACCCTAATTCATTATAAATTTTATTTGATCTCACACAACTGCGGTAGCAAATTCGCTCTCGCATTTATTACTATTATCTAATAAGCTGTTAAAATCTGGCGTATTAAACTAGTATAGCTTAAGTAATATTCCTTGACTAGTGACTGTATTCTTTTTGTTGCTGGTGTAATAACTTATATATCCCCTGCTCTTTACAGAGCTATTTAGCTCTAGGGACTTATGCTAAATAAATAAATAAATAAAATGTTTCAATCCTAAATTTGCAATTTATTTGCGTTTCTTTTATACTTGTTTAATCAGAAAGTGTTACTACTTTCCATTTTATACGTTTGAATTACTAAGCATTCGAATATTGTCTGCGTAAGGCAGAACTCGGTACAGCCCTTTACGGCGGGATTACTGGACATTACCCGAGATGGGGCGGAATTCTCCGATGGATCCGGAATCCTATGGTCACACTAGTAGGAGGCACATGTTTCATTGTCCGAACAATCCTCTCATTTAGAATAGCTCTGAAGATCTTATACAGTGTGTTTAGACAAGTGACTAACTACTAACTGTTTAAACAATTTATTTTCGTCCAAATATTTTTTTTGCTCACTCATTGAAAGATAGATTTTTGATTTTTAATTAGAAAATTGGTCATTTTTAGGAATAATGATCTTTGTTTCAAGCCTTTGGTATTTGTTTAAACAATTATTTATTATTTAATTGTAACTTTTTCTTAAAAAGAAGTATAAAACTTTTGTTTAAAAAAAATTTTAGTTAGCTTTCCTGCTTATTATTAAATATCTACGTCACTTAGATGCGAGTACCTTATTTTGTAAGAAATTCTTATTTGTTTAAATAAATTTTGTTTGTTAAAACAATTTTCTTCGAAAATAAATATTTGATATTTCTGTTTTTGCAATTATTTTGGTAATTTGTTATTATTGAGAGTAAACATTTTCTGTTTGAACCATTATCGTATTGTTTAATCAATTCATTAAAGAATAATTGTAAAAGAGTCAGCTAATAGTAAGCTTTTAGTTGACGGCAACGATATAAGATATGAGAAAGCGATCCGCTTGCGTTAAACAAATAAGGACCAGAGTTGTGCAGTTATGCGTACGTCGAGAATTTTTACAAGAGGTGAAATACGTATTTTACGTAGAAAAAACCCCTTCTTCTAATAATTCGCATTATGTAGAAAGCTAATCACGTATAATACCTGTTAAAATCCTTTTTAAAAAACCACGTAAATTACTACGGATATTTCACCTATTGAACCATGCTTGAAACGAAAATTGGAGCGCTTTAACCTGAAGGCGAGCCCAAATCAGTGATGCTAACAGACCGCAACTTTTTCAGCTGCGCAGGTATCGCGTAAAGAAGGAGTGATGAAGAAACAACCTTTTTTTCCTTAATCCGCCATTGCGCGATGCCTGCGCAGTTGAAAAAGTCGCGGTCTGTTAGCACTACTGGACCACATGGTCCTTAGTTTATTCAGGGCAGATTTTCCCAGCTGATGCTATTTTATGCTGCTTCGCTTATAGTGTAGTACTGACTTTCAATGCTTCCTAAATTTTAAGATGACGAGTAGTAAAGATTTGAGAAATAAATTCTTTCTTATTGACCATAAAAAGCGAAAAATTATCGGGAGTAAACTGCCAAATAAACTAAAAGGTTTGAGAGTGCTGTTTTACAATACAAGGTGTACAAAATTAAGTGCAGATCAAGTGCGCATCTTGTCATCGATGAAGGGAAGGTTTCTTGGGATAAAGCATGTAATCCTATAAAAAAAAGTATACATTATGTTAAAAAACTTGAGAACGCTTCAAAAGTCTATAACCAGACCTTGAAAAAAGAGAAGGAAAACGACTTTTAGGATCAGTTTGACGAACTATTTGATGTTGCACCGCAAAAAGTACTAGAAAATGCAGAAGTCTCAGAAGAAGCTAAAAGATTTCTTATAAATCAAAGAAAAGGAAGGACGAGGAGGGTCTCTTGCTCAAGTAAAAACATATTCTAATAAATTAAATGTTAGACGAGAGAACCACTTACAAGCTGAGGAAAATAGAAGAAAACGTATTTGCGAGGAAGAAGAAGAAATAGGTAAGTCTTATTTATCTCAGAATTTGAGTCGGTATTTACTATAGTCTTGTACAAATAATTTTTTCGCAAATGTATTGGATTTTTTAAAAGAATTGAGTACAAGAAGTCAGTGTAACTGAACTTACAAAATTATAAAGACAACTTTAAGCACCAACGGTGAACATTCTAGAGTTTTAGAAACAGAGTTTCGGTTCGACTACAATACGGAGACCTCTGTCGTACTAAGATCAAAACCACTGGTATTTGGCCTCTAAAATAATTATTCTGTCTAATACCCCAGTCTTATAGCGTATTCGTTTATCCCGTACTGGTGTAGAGCAAGAGCACTCCGATCGCCCCGTCTTACTTCTTCTTACTTGTTCCTTCTCACTCCGACCTGCGTCAGTGCAGATCGGAGTGCCCCAGTGCAGAATAAACGAATACGCAATAACCGAATCTGTTTCAAAAACTGAAATTGTTACATTTGAGAAAGCAAAATTTAGAAAAATACATTATAATCAGTAAAAATGGGTATTATAACCCTTTAGTTGTCACAAATCTAATAACAGTGTTAAGTAGAAAAATATATGTAAAATTTAAATATACAATAGAAAATTAAGTTACACACATTTCATTGTAGATACTTGCGTGGAACTAGCATCACCTGGTAACAGTGTACGTGAAAAACTAACTTTGACAATGACGTCACTACAAAGCGAAGAAGAGTTGAATATTAGCTCTTCTTCTGTAGGACTAATACATATGAAAAGAGGCACATCCGATAAGAAAGGATCGGATAAGACGCTAATTATGACTCCAAGACTTGCATCAGCGCTGGATGTAGTAAAAGCTAGCGATAGGCGAGCCAGTCATATTATTACGGCAGTCGCTCATTCCTTAGATGTTGATCTACCGCTGTTGTGAGTAGGTCTCCGATTCGTCGCTTTCGCGAGGAATCAAGGATTAAGCACATGGAAAACATTCGAAGCAGTTGCGATAAGTTCAAAGGAAAAGCAGCTGTCGTGAATTGAGACGGTGAATTGCTCCTAGCTCTAACTGGAAAGGAAAAAGTTGATCGATTCCCGATAATAGTTTGTACTGAAGGTCATAAATTGTTCCTTGGGGCACCTGAAGCACCTGAAGTACTTGTAAAATATTGGAGAAAGCTATCGGCCGTGATCTCCTCCTCTTAGTTTTTCGGCATCATATAGCGGAAATAAAAGTAAGAACAGCGTTTGAGGTTAAATTTAGAAAATCAAGTGGTCATACGGTGCCATTTTTCAAACAGTTCCAAGATTCATGGAGTGCCATGAATGTAACTAGATATGAACCTGGATTGGAAAACCCGATTGTGAGGGACGCACTGTAAGGTGAAATCGAAAAAATTCTTTGTTTATCACTTAGGAAAATCTTTCCAGAGAGGATTATCGAAAAATTCTGGAACTTTTAGCTGTCTTCCTAGGAGGTAATCCACCACGAGGTGTATAATTTCATGTTCCTGGAGCGATGCAGCAAACTAGATGGATGGTGAAAGTTTTATACAATCTCGAAATGTTTCTTTTGCGAGGAATTTATCCTTTATCATCGACGGAGTTCTGCATGCCGTGACGTATGTATTTTTATAGTGCGTATCTATGTCAAAGTGTGGTGTAATTAACATCTTCCTGTTAGAGCGCCAACCCAGGATCTTAAATTGCTTAAAGAGATTCATGCCTATGAAAAACAAGATCCAGAAATCTCGAAGGTTGTATTGTAGAAACTAAAAGGTCATCTCTGGTACCTTGCGCCAGAAACTGTAGCACTGGCTTTTGTTCGAAGTTGGCTAAGGCTTTAACTCGAAAACCAAAAAAATCGGAGAGGAATGTAAAGCAGCTCAAACCAGACAAGATAGAGGAATTGTTCGATAAAGAAGTAGTAAATTTCACTTTAGAACCAACTCAAATTTCTTTCCCCGTTTCGGAATACGAACCAGTTTTTTCATGAGAACACATCGCAATGGCCAAAAAACCGGACTACCAGAAGGGTTTACAAATTGTAAAACAACTAAAGATTGTAAACGATGTTGCTGAGAGGGGTAAAATTAATCTCAGATTCTAACAGTTTAATTACGAGAAATGAGGACCAAAAGCAATATTTATTACAATTTGGCCAGTCCTACAGGAAAAAATTCCTCAATAGTAACAAGAAAACATTGTGTGAAGACATGCAATAATTCATGGTACCAATGCGACGTTATATTATAGAGACAGAATATAGACATTATAATATGCAAATTATTTGTGTGTTATTTCTGCCTTTTGCGTATTTGAACTGCTTATTAAAATCATAATTTTTGTTTTAATTTCAAGTAACGTTAAAAAATTCAAAGATTTTTAATTCCTTTGAGAATGCCAACAGCTAATCTGCGGGATCAACATAAACAAAATAAAAGCTTACTTTTAGATTTCAGAGAACAAACGAGTGTATCTACGAGGGTGATGTCAGGGAAAAAATTACAAAAATAATTTCAGAACGACAAAATTGAATGTAATTTTTATAGAATAAAGTCTTACTTAAAAATTAAACTTTTCATGACCAATGTAAAACATTTTATTAAGAAATATTAGTTATCTAAAGCATTTGTTTGACGTTTATATATTTAACAATAATCGACATACTTATTTGAATTCAGAAAAAAGATTTTTGAAACACAATTTCTATTCAAATGTGGCATTAATATTTAATACATTTATTAAACAGTACGATAATGGTTTAGACACAAAATTTCGGTCCTTACAATGACAAATTACCACAATAGTTCCAGAAAGACATAAAATTCAAACATTTATTTTCGAAAAAAAATAGTTAAAAAAAAAACAAGATTGACCAAATAAGAATTTATTAAAAGTAAGGTACTAATACCTTAATGACGTAGATATTTAATAATAAGCAGCAAATCTAACTTAATTTAAAAAACTAGAGGTTTATACCCCTTTTTAAGAAAAAGTTACAATTAAATAATAATTAATTGTTTAAACAAATACTAATTGCGTGAAACAAAGATCATTATTCCTAAAAATGACCAATTGTCCAATAAAACATCAAAAATCTGCCTTTCAATGAGCGAGTGCTACAAAAATTATTTGAACAAAAATTAATTGTTTAAACAATTGTTATTTGTTTGGAAAATACTTAAAAACATTCCTCTTAAAAAAAATTTTATTGCAAAAAAAGGGGGGGGGGCATCAAAATTTAAAGTGATTTAATGGAAATGATTGATTAGAGACTCCTCCACAAATTCTTAATATCTCCCGCAGGTCAAGTTTAAATCCAGAAAACTGAATCCTATTTATCCGAAAACCAAAATTTCCTCATGTTAATCTTATGTGATTTTGAGGGCGTTTACGGCACGTCTTAATATTAACCGATTTGGCTTAAACTTGGAGGGAATTTTTCATCCCGGCAACGTCAAAAAATGGGGGGGGGGAGTGGCATGCCCTCTATTCTAAAGTCGGTTTTTTGACCATCCTAGTGGGCATTCTTCCTCATAAGGTATGAGGGCATCAAACAATTCCTTGAAGCTATTTATTTTATCTACCCCTTCGTGTAGTCTATGCTAAACTTCGTAGACTTCACTCCAAAATGCTTTGACCTCCTTTTGGTTGGGCGGGTGGTCGACAGTAACTGGAGCGTCTTGAAAGAGTCGAGATGGGTCAGAGAGCAACCTGTTGTTTTCTCTGACCTACTTCTCCCTCCGCTCTAGATTTCTCTTAACGACAGATAGTATCCGTATTCTCTTAACAATATGCTGCCTGATGGTCAGCAGCTTTGACTTATTAGGTGTGTGATTACGGATCTGGACTTCGCGCGCGAACTTTCGAAACTTGGCGGTAAAATTCCTGTCAAATGTTGTGTAGTCAATCACACACTGAATGCGGGACACGTACTGTCTTGCTTAGCCTATCTTTGTGACCAGTTAATGCATTCGTTTTTTGGTCTTATGATCAATTGTTGATTTTGTTTCACGGTTCGCATCGGTCAAAGCTCTCGATGCATTCTACACACAACAATTGATAGTCCAGAGGCAGGATTCTTCAGAAAAATCGGGACCACGCTCGTCATCTATTTCAGACAGATCTTCAGGCTTGAGAAAAAACCTGGATGTTGATGTGTCTCCGGGTCATGAAACATCGCTCATACTCTATCGGATGCCTCCCCGTGGCTGATATTAGTATCGCCTTTCTTTCTCTGTTGCAGGTTTGTTCTGGCTGTGATAGAGTAGGCACTGCGCTTACATAGACACTCCTTTGGAGTAATTCGGATGATTTCGCAAATGTTGATGTGCAAAGTGCGATAGCTCTGGGTGTTTCTCTAACCACAGGTCATTCAGTTCTGCCATGTAATCTCTTCGTTCAGGGGCCACACTCGTATCGCAGCACTCTAGCAAATCGTGATTAAGTCGCTCCATCCACCTAAATTCCCCGAGATTCGGCCGATCCATCGCATTGAATCCATCTTCATTGGCTCCTCCAGTTCTACAGTTCTCGGCATTGTTGGCCAACCCATTGTCGGGAGATTTACACATTCTTTTGCTTTGAACCGCACTTACTACAACTATATTTGGTGTTATCATTGTTGTTTTCACAAGCAGCTAGAGAAAGGGTTTCCCCATACTTGTAGAGCCCCGCATGCAAGGTTAAGGCTGCGTACTCTGTGAGGTCGCCCGGAATCCCAGTGTCACTATTAGAAAAAACTGACCTAGATGCTATTCAGCTTTCAGCACGATTTTTTCATCTCCACTTGGGGGTTAATTTCTTCGGAACGACACCTAGACAATTGTTCCGGACTGTCGATTATTTTTTGTAACAATATCAAGCAGAAACCCTTGGTACAGGGACCCTATATCCGCAACCCGACGACGCGTTTTGTGGCTTTGTCATAGGTCCTTTGGTATGACATATTGAGGTGCATCTATCATCTAATACAAAAGACGATTTTTCATATGTT
>NC_046657.1:116376365-116382803 GCF_010883055.1 Belonocnema kinseyi | reverse complement strand
TAGAAACCACATCGGCAAAATTTAAGGTTTTGTTGAGACGATTTTTTACTCGAGAATAAAATTTTGACAAATTTTAATAAACTTGCACTTCCTGTTTATCAAAGAGAAAGATATGAGTTATTTGTTACAACTAGGAGTAGAGTTTTTCATGATAATCTTCCACTGCAAAAAATTCCTGGAAAACCGTTAAATAAGTTTACTTTCTTAAAGAAATTATTCAGTCTAACTGCTTTCTTATTTATAGGTAACAAACTTCTTAGTTAGGCTGATTATTTAAACTATTTGAGATAAATATCAAAAGCACGATTGGGCCTTAGGTAACTGGGACGAAGTGTTGATTTATCTGTGATGACTGAGTAACTTTTTAGTACTTATCTTAATTGCACTTACTCAAAAATTAGTTATTTTAACTAAATTTTTAGTCAATTCAACTGACAAGATACTAAAAATGAAAATAGTTATTCCAAATACTCATCTTAGTAATCTAGGGCTCCACTGTACATGCTATTATTTTTTAACTTAAATTTGTTAAGTACCATAATAAACTATGAATGTAGTTATCCAGAAATAAGAAATCAGTTGGATTAATTATGTTCTTTATCTAAGTAAAATTAGTTGAGAATCTATCAGAACTTTTTCAGTGATGTAGATAAACATTTAAAGCTCCTCATGAATTGGTTTAATCACATTCACTTTACTGGAGTTTTTCCAAAGATCATACACTTTGAACAAATAATAATAGGAAGTCTTACATTTTGCAATTTCTCACCATCACTCTTTGCATCATCTGCTTCGAGCACCTCATCCAGTTGCTCACTACCTTGTTTTCAAAATTTCCTATAACTTGACATTAAATTCGCCGCGGTTCACAACAACAGTTGTTATCAACCTTTTATTGCTAATGTATTGGTCGAATCTATAATAGTTTCATTTAATCATCCAAGGATTCTAACTTCTCCCTTAACATTGCTTATCAACAACGTTTTCTCAATTCAAAACAAAGCACATATACAATGACAAAAGGACAGGTCTAGTAACATAATCCTTTCAATAAGGAAAGTTACTTATACAACATTTGGTGAAATGACTTGAAAGTGCTCTAAATTTATAAATAAACCGGGACTTTAGAAAAAAGGCGTTTCAAAGTGAAATGAAGATAAACAGGTAGCAAATGGGTAATAGTACTGACACAGTTAAGCGTTCCGTATCATTATTATAATCTATTTTATTTTTATGTTTCATTATATATTATAAAAAAAAAATGGAAAAATCCTGGAAGAACGATTATAAAAAGCTGTAAAATCGCGCGCATCGAGTGGTCGTCAACCGAGTCAAACGCATTAGAGCAGGGCTCTTCAGCAAAGGGAAATTCGGCCGCAAATACTCATTTGCCACATGTGTCGTTTCCACCACCACGAATCTCTACTCAACTGTAAGCGTGAGATGAAGTTTTTCCGTGCTTAGTGAGGCGGCGAACAGGTAGAAAAGAGATATCTTGTAAATGAGTATTTAGGACCAAATTTCCCCTCGCTGAAGAGCTCCGCATTAGATATTCAAGGTACACGGAAATCACGCGTGATAGTTTTGGTGCAAGAGTCGAGCGCAACGTGCACGCCAAGTTTGAGCTCTAAAAAATTCAATTTTTATTGCGAAGCAATATTAATTGTTCAATTCGACACGGGAAATTTGCATTATTCATGATAAAAAAAAAAACGGAAAATCTATTTTTTTTTTGGCCCTAAGACTGGTTTTCTCGTTTCACGCTATAGGTTAAATTTACTCTGTGATGGACGAATCAACCCAAAGATGATTTTCCAAACTGCTACGCTGCCAACACTATTTCTATTCAGGGAGACTTTATGGCGCGTATGCACACTCTGTGTTGCCAGAAAAACCCACAGCTTGAGCACGTTCCGTATCATACTTTGTGTAATCTGGCCGTGTACCTCTTTAAAAAGAAATATGTATGCGGAACACTTCGCCAACTGCTGTATGTACGAGCTGTAGACAAAGGCGAGCAAGTGACATTAGGCAATGGCGGAAAGTAGGCACCTTCTAAGAGATGATCGCGATTTTATGACGAGAAAGAACATTAAGACCCGGGATTCTCCTGAGCCCAAAAATCTGCCTAAAATAGATACCCAACTTCGTGAAAATATCTCGGTAGATTCTGACCTCTGGACCATCAATTGTTCAGTTTATGGTGTTGCAATAGCTTTGGCTAATATAAATCGAGGGCTAAAACGGACAATTAATTAAAATATGAACATACACTTACATCAACTAAACAAGAAGATTGTATGGACAAGGCAAAATGCGCCCTGTGTGCAGTGTACGATTAACAACATAAATTCTGGTAGAATCTTCATGGCAAGAGATCGAAAGTTCGCCCAAAAACTGAGGATCTGCGATCACACATTGAATAAAGTCAAAGCTGCTGCCAATCAAGCAGCATATTGTTGAAAAATACAGGGGTTCTCTGACGCAAGGAGGAACATACAGAAGAGGGAAAGATGGGTCATGGAGAATTAGCAGTTTTTCGCTAACCCATCGCATCTGTTTAACGATCACACTGTTTCTACCAAAATCCACCCGAGCCAAACGAGGAAGAGACTTTTTGTAGAGAAATGCACATCATATCCCGAAAACACTGGAGTTGAAACGCCCATTACTTAGTGACTAGTGTTAGGACGACTATATTCCTACCGAACAAATGAAAATTGTACAACTTCAATCTTTATAGTTGTCCTAAACGACAGGATTATTCGAAGAATTGAACCTGCGTAGAGTGGGATGTACAAATAATGTGGCTAAAAAAAGAATAACTAGCTGCCGATAGAACCTGCTAATTGACAAGTGCGTAAACAAAGACGCAGCATACCATTAGCGCCTCCTGTCAATGGCCAGGATTCACTACTGGAAAGCTTTCGATTGACCTATCATAATCTTACAACGAAACCTTCTAGAGGTGCGTCTTTCATGCCAATACCACGAGTCCTCGGCGCATAGTATCGAGCAGAGATCTCGCCATCCTGGTTCTAATCTACTCGTTTGGACTGGTTCAATGGACCAATCTATACACATGCATAAGAGCTTGCTCCTAAAAGATAATTGAGAAACACGAGGTGATTGGCAAAGGAGCGTTTCTTTACAAAACCCCGGAGCAGGCGGGTGAGACCCTTAGCCTTAATGTTACAACCATAAGTGAGAAAAGTGCATTACTTGTCTCATTGTATGTCTCAGTTCCGAAAGCCGAAGGAAAGAAAGTAGAGGTTACAATATTCCGCCAACAGGTACTCCAAAAGAACATGCACGCACACTTTCACAAAAACGTACATTCAGTCCTGGTCCAAGGAGCTAATTTTGTCTATCCTATGATCATCAAACTAAATTCAGATACAATGGGTTTCATTTTTACATGTCAGGACAACGAAATTTCCACCTTAGTATACCGTGGCGTATTTTAGATCAAAAAGTTCCCAGCGATAGGTGTAAAGAGTTTCATGTAGACGCAGAGTACATATAACACATACTATGCGAATGACCCACTCACGCGGGAACGCCGCATCCCTACAGACATATTTTGTCGTTCGTAAAGCACACAGTGGGCTAAATCGGAAATTCACTATTCAAAATCACATACAGTCTACAATTTCTCGATTTTAAATCAGAAATTGGATAGTTAATTAGCGATTCAGCCCACTGTGCGGTGTTAGCCGCGACCCTGCCCTACCGAACGTTTCAAACGAGGCAGAGTCAACTGTCCCAATCGAGAAGTGACAAATTTTTGGCATTACGATTTGCGGACAACAGTCTCCATTGCACACTCGAGGCCTGACATCGTTCTCCAAGACTTCGAGAGCAGAACTATATTTTTGACCGAATTTTCAACTCTGCAAGAGAACTGTCAAGGAGTAGGAAAAGGATAAGAGGTATCAAGAGTACTTAGCGAAATTCTTGAGTTTTTAAAGTGAAAACATGATATTTCATGCGAGAACTTGTACCTTAATGGAAATAAAAACTATATTTTTTTTACGTTGACGGCAGTTTATTTTCTATTGTTCAAAGCTTTGATCAACTTTTTGATTGAAATTTGACATCTAGGGATTTACTTTGTTATGGATTGGTGAGCAATGTGCGGTGATTAAAGAGTTATTTTTATTTCGAAATTCCGAATAGAATTGAAATATACAAAATCCCATCTATGGAGAAATTTAGTAAAAGTGTAACTACTGAAAATTCTTTAGTGGGTTTCAGTTTACGTGTACTAGTTGCTATTTCATTCGCCCTTCTAAATTATTTGTATTTCATTGAGCTGTATATCCCGCACTGGAGTCGTAAAAATACTTCAGATTTACGACATTGCTATCTACAATGTACAGAAAAGAAAACAAGTTGGTTACGTTATGGAAAAATCAATAATTTGTTGAAAGGCATGATAAAATTATATCTTGCCATTAAAAGAATAGATAAATACAGCTAAAACGTTTGAAGTATACCATTTATTATTAAGAATAATAAGAAAATTAAAAAAGGAGGCAAGATTATGAATGAAAAATTGAATAAAAATCGTCTTCTTACTACAGGAATAGGATTAAATTTCACTAAAAAAGTACATATACACATTTTTTCGCGAAATGAAATTAAATAAGGGAATTAGTTTGTGCCAAATTTTAAAAATGTTTTAAATTCAATAGCTTACGAATTATCGATAGAATTTGAAATCGAACTTTCTGTTTCACCGGATATTGATGGGTTACTAATTCTTAAGCTTCGGAATTCAGAAAATTACGACAATTTCTTCCGTGAAATATATTCCTATTTTTGAGAGAAAATAAACGATTTTATAAAGAATTTGTGAGTTTTGCATTTATTTCCAATTTCCCTGTTCTTTCTAATAATAATAATATATAGTACTACTTGCAAATAAATTGTCCAGCGGAAAGTTATGTGTAAATTTTAAAAATTGTGTTGTAAATTTTTAATTTCAAGTAAACGTTAGTTTATAATAAGTAAGCATTCGTTTCATTTAAAATGATGACAATTTTTTCCTTATTTGAATTACAGAATTAATTTCCTTCATACTATTTGTTTATGTTAAAAATATAATTTTTGATTAAATTATAGTGCTAGCTGAAATTTGCGAAATTGTTTATTTATCATCATTACATTAGGGATGTATATTTTCTTAATAGGTCCATGTCTCGCTATACCACACAGTCGGTACAAATATAGAATTATGTATTGCCATTTAAGCTTTATTTGATATATTTTCACGTCTGATAAGGGGCCCGACTCTACCAATTACCTTCTTACCTTTGGTTATGCGCCTATCTAACTCCTAATCTACCCGTTCGTCCCTAATGAATAAGCTACCAAGGTGTACAAATTTATCAACTTGTTCAATTCTCTTATCATTTAATATAATATTGCATAGTGTTTTCTCAATCTTTTATTCGAGCACCATAGTTTTTGTTTTATTTCCATTAATGTTGAGGCCCATGCTTTTTATGCTAGCATTCAGTTAGATTAACATCCTTTGCAAGTCTTCAAATGATTCTGCCATAACAACCTTATCATCTTCCAACGCTAAAACACGTATCCTTACTAGTTCAAGGTCCACACCTTCGTCGAAAAGGGTCATTTTTAACGCTTTTTCAAGAATAATATAAATAGTTATAAAGACATAACGCATCTTTGTCTAACACCTTGATTAATATCGAAACAGTCACTTAATTTCCCATTTACCCTTACGCTCACTTTGCTACCTTTATATGTATATTGTTTTTCTAGCTTGTAGGAGCTATCCATTGATCCGTACTCTTGCCGAAATTTCCAAAGTTTACTTCTATCTACCTTGTCAAAAGATTTTTCTGGGTCAACAAATACAACAAATATTGGTACGATTATTGCTTTTCTCCATTTATCTGGAACATCTCTGACCATTTTTTAAGTTCTTAATTATAATACTAATCTCAGTTGCACGTACACAGTAACCCCCAGGAATACGTTTTATCTTTTAATAAGATAAAAACGTTGCAGTACGTTTATTTAACGAAAGATAAAATTCATATGAAGAATGATCAAATTTATCTGAAAAAATCTGCCCGCTTCGCGGACACATTCTCGAGGCCTAGTGCACGCCACTGTTGGTTCTCGCTCTTCGCACTCGACTTTTTAAAACTAAAGGTGGAAGAATCGACAACAGTAATTTGGTAAGTGTGAATTGTCTTTTGTTAAAGCTCATTCGGCCTTCATGAACACATTCTCATCACGTGCCTCGTGCTTCGTACTTTAGCTTATCCCTGAAATTTAAAATCAATCAGAAAAATGTATATTATTATAATTCATAAATTAATTTGCTTATTTCTAATATTTTTTATGATTTAAACTTCACACATACGGTCTACTGAGCAGCCTTACTGTTTTTTTAACTTC
>NC_046657.1:116354752-116376265 GCF_010883055.1 Belonocnema kinseyi | reverse complement strand
ATTTTTTAGAAAATGCATTTATATATTTGAGAATCTTTGAAATACTGTAAAATTGTTGCATGAAAAAATATAGTTTTTGGATTTTCCATTATTTCCTATGCTTTCCAAATTAAAATTTTTTATTTTTCAAGAAAATTCAAAAAGTTGTTATAATAATCTTGTAGGAAATTCAAAAAGCAACATTTTTCTTCACCTGACTTTTTTTCATATCCTGCGTTATTTGGCATAATAGTTATTGGGTCTCAAAACGTTGACATTTGACAAAAACGGGGGGGGGGGGCAAATTTTACACAAATCTAATACCTTCTCTGATGAGAATGTAAAAATATCGTATGCAGTCAAATATCGGTAAAAAATATTGTTTTCAGTTTTTTTTTATTTTGGAAATCCTTTTCTTTTTGTAATTGATATAAAACAGCATTTTGTTGTACAAAATACGCATAAGTTTCATTAAAACCCGATAAAAGAGTCGAAAATGATACAATTAAAACAAAAAAGTCGACTTAGAATTTCAAAATAAAGTAATACAGCTACACTAAGTTTGATTACAGTCGATAAGGTGGCTGCCAGGATTGATACTTCTGACCTTGAAAACATCTACGTTAAGGTTTCACCAACCTATTTTGATAAATACGCACATTCTAGGTAAAAACCAGATTTCGAGAGATGCGAGAACCAGGAGAAGGTTTCAGATATTTTGAAAATTAATTTTGAAAATTGTGAAGAAAAATTGTTTATTCAATAGCAGGTTACAAAATCTGGGGAAATTAGTTACAGTTTGACATTGCAAGCTTTCAGGACTTTTAGGAATTTGGAAGAAATTATTAAATGTGTTATATATTTTCGAACAAGATTTCAACTTCCAGACGTCATACTTCGTTGGAGATCCTACCCGATCGTCTTTACAGAGGACATTGAGAAGATGTTTAGACGTATTTTGATTCATCCTAAAGATCGTACCTACCAAAAGATACTTTGGAGGTCATACCCTGACGAAGGGCTAAAATACGTACTATCTAAAGACTGTAACTTTCATTTTTGCTTTTTCACCTTCCTTGGCGATCCGTACCTTACATCAGCTTACAGAGGATGAAGGGAACAACTTTCGTTTAGCCACAGGCATTCTGAGGAACGAAATTTATGTCAACGAGATGTCCTTTACGGAGCCTACGACATCGCCACAACCATAGACAAACGTGACCAAGTGAACTTACTTCTCAAGGCGGGTGGTTTCATTTTGAAGAAATGTTTTTTTCGAACTGCGAGGATATTCTGCAAGGAGTCCCGGTAGATTACAAAGAAAAGGCGTCTTCTTAGGAATTTACTCAAGAGCCAATCCACAGAGCTCTCGGAATTCTATGGCGACCTGTTTCGGATTGTTTCAAGTTTCAGGTTCAACTTCCTGAGGATGCTGGGATACCAACGAAAAGAAGCGTTTTCTCCGAGATAGTCCGTCTTTTTGATCCGTTTGGATGGCTTGCTCCAATCTCAATTAAAGCCAAAATTTTCATGCAGAGTTTGTGGAAACTTAAAATAGATTGGGATCAGTCTCTGTCTGCTGATCACATTGTTATATGGAGAAACTACAGGAACGAGCTTCCTGATCTATCATCGCTCAGCATCTCACGTTGGTTGAGATGTTCTTTGGACGTGTCTGGCTGCGAACTTCACGGTTTTGGAGATGCGTCGGAGAAGGTCATCGGTGCAGTTATCTATCTGAGGATCCTGCTTCCCTCGGATGAGATACGAGTCTCACTAGTTATAGCTAAGACTAAGGTTGCTTGCTTAAGGAGACATCTTTGCCTCGTTCCGAACTTTGTGCGGATGTTCTGCTTGTTCGGCTGGTAGTTCATGTTTGTTCGGTCTTAAATCTTCCGACTGGGATTCCGAGTTATCTATGATCCGACTCGAAAAATACTCTCGACTGGATATGAGGCCACCCTCTACGACGGATGACATATATTTCAAATCGTGTGTCGGAAATACAGACTGTCCTGTCTGGCACTGTATGGCATCAGGTTCCCGGGAAGGACAATCCAGCTGATTGTGCGTCTCGAGGAACTTCTCCTTTACGTTTAAAGAACCATCCTCTCTGATGGGCTGGGCCACTTAGGTTATCGCAATCACCCATCTTTTGGCTATCTTGTACGGGCTCAATTGATCCAAATATCAACAGAGAGGAAAGGCACCTTGTACACTCTGCAACAGTTGAACTGGACCCACCGTGGTTCTTGGTGAGTCGATACTCGACTCTAACTAAATTACTTCGCATTACTGCTATCTGTCTGAGATACATCGACCGGTTCCGGAAGAAATCCACTCACCTTACTCCATGTAAACTTACACCAGACGTTTTGAAACGTGATAGATCTAGTCTGGTGGGATATTAACAACGTCAACATTTCTCCAAAGAATTTAAGTTAAGTGCGACTCGAAGGTCGTTTGAAGCACGCTGTCTTGGATTTTGACGAACGATGTCCTTATATCCTACCCAAGGACTCTATTCTCACCACTCTTATCGTTCGGAATGGGCATCAGGTCATGTTTCATGGAGGAACGCAACTAACACTATCATATCTATGGAGACAGTATTGGATCATCACAGGACGTTGTATCGTAAAGAAGGTTTTGAGTCGCTGCGTTGCTTGCGCTAGACATCGTGCAACCAGTCGCACTTAACTCATGGGTCAACTACCTACTTATAAAATTGCTCGACCATCTAAACCCTTTGCTATAAGCAATCTGGATAATACTGGCCCTATTTGGATGCGAACAACTAAGGGTCGCGGGCACAAGGCATATAAGGGCTCTATTGTAGTTTTTGTTTATTTTGCTACGAGAGCGGTCCATTCGGAGGCGTCTTCAGAAAACGCAGCTGATGGCTTCATAGCGGCTTACAAACGTTTTGCTGCTCGACGTAGCATAAGTACTTTTCTTTACAGCGATTGCGGTACTAATTTTGTCGGGGCAGAAAGGCACCTCCGAACACTTTTCAATGAAGCCTCTGCTTTCTCATCAACCATCAGCCGCTATCTTGCTCATAACGGAACTACATGGCATTTCAACCCTCAAGCCGCCCCGCACTTCGAAGGACTTTGGGAAGCAACTGTTCATTCTGTAAACCATCATCTTCGTCAAGTATTGGGAGATACTTCTCTGACTTTTGAGGAAATTACAACCTTCCTTACATTGGTTGAAGCTTGTCGCTATTTACGGCTGCTACAGGCTCAGAGCGATGATCCGAATGATCTGGTACAGTTGACGCCGTGTCATTTCTTGATCGGTTCTCCGATCTTCACGGTTCCAGAATTTTCTCTTATCGACCTTAAGCAAAATCCATTACAACCCTGGCAGCTTACCAGACAAATGTATGAAGATTTCTGGAACAGATGCTTCTTTTTGTGACTGTAGTAAGATATCATTTTTCGAGATTTTTTATCCTCGAAAAAGGGGGGGGGGACGTTCCGGATATTTCATGTCCGTTTTTTATTTTTGTATTGTTTGAGTGCTTATGTTTCGCGTGAGTATTCTCTTCTCTCTCTCTCTCTCTCTCTCTCTCTCTCTCGCGTCTACAAAGATACCGTTCTTATCTTGTCAACGCTAATATACCTTTTCGCCGTTAGAAATATTAAGGTGGTCAGGGTCAGTCTGTAAACTGTTACGAAGCGCGCGAGTATGAATGTTTACTCGTCTTACTTTTATATAATTGTTTGTTTGATGTAGCCTTTTGCTAAAAAGCAGGAACTTTGACTCTTTTGTTAATAAATGATACCTCGTTTTTTGGTGCTAAACAAATAATGAAGTGACTCAGTGACTTTTCTCCATTACACTCAATCCCACTATGAATTTTGCTTCCTTTAGTGCTATTTCTTATCAAATAGAGACTGATAGTTATCCACGCCGAGCACCCCAAAGCGTTAGATCAACATGAAGCAGACAGTGAGGCATCCACTTAACCGAAAATTACAATTGACCTGTACAACCAAGATCTACAAGTATAGCAATTTTAGACATAAAGTAAAGACCATTTGGAGGAATGTGAATCATGCATCTTTTCATCTCATTGTTTTTTCAGCTACAAGAAATGTGCACAAAAGATGCACTGAACATCTAGAACATTTAGGAGTAAGTAGGGCATCCAGGGGTGACTGTTTTCACCTCCAGCGCTCGCGGCCGCTCGTAATTGTATGCCTACAATATCAGCGCAGGAGGTTTCAAGCATCGCATTCGATTGACTTATAACATCTTAATCTCGTCAGTCACTTGACTTAGTCCGTGACTATGATGTATTACCGAGTTCACCTGAGTAAAAGTTTTGAATAAAATAATAATAATAATAATAATAATAATAATAATAATAATAATTACCTTGGTCGCTCAGATGGTTAGACACTCGGACTTCACGTCAGGGTCCGGGGTTCGATCCCTGAGCCGGTACCTCTGGAAATTTTTCAATGTACCTTTACCGAGGTTCTGGTGGTTCGGAACCCACCTTAAGCTGTAGGTTCCTTCATCGTGTACTTGACTGCAACCCAGTCCGTCAAAGATGGGGTAAAACCAGGCTTTGTCCAATATGTCTGGGCAGATTGCTCTCATCAGATCACTTGATTGCATTATAAAAATGCGTCCGTGACTGATGATATATACTGGGACAGCCCCGTGCAAAAATGATCAAATAAAAATCCATCTCTAACCAAAAATGCCTTCGACATGTTGGGCAGTATAAGCCTGTGACAACATTTCAACACAGAAATGTTTTTTATAATTAGCTTATTTATTCATTTTATAATTATTAAAAGTTTAAGTGTTATTTAGAAGTTTTAAAATGATTGATTAATAATTTGAAACTTAAAAATATTTCAAAATAATTTGAACAAAGAGTACATTTTTGAAGATAGAAAAGAAAACATTTAAAATTTTCATTTAGCAATTTTTATTTAATTTGAAGTTGAAGTAGGGAAGTGGCAACCCCATCGCCCGAGAGCTCCGGCTCCTGCATGCAGCCACGTTGCATTGGACTAACTCTCCAATGTAACGAATTATGCGGCGACGTCAGCAGTATCGCGCAATTCCACCCATTATAGACCTCTCTGGGATGGAGTCCATAGTTTAGTTGAGAGTGGCAATAGGACCAAACCGAGGGTACGGCTAGGTAATGCCCCGGGCCAACGCGAGTACATCGTTTAAAATGGTCTGACCAACTCAGGAGGGACAGCCTTACTTGTTGGCAAGGAAGCTCATCGGCGCGAAGAGGATACTTGCAAAGGTTGTACGAACGTTGTGTCAATATGCACCTGGAATATGCTTATAAAACGCCCCAGTATTTGAGAGATCATGTATCTTTTTTACGCAAAGGGGGATATGCAGCTTTTTATCAAGAAGAGCAAAATCCTCAACAGAACATACCACTCGTTCTAGCAAGACCAACGTTGCAGATAGCCGATAATGCCACTATGAGAAATAGGAGATCAAAAATCCACCAAAAAGTTTTTCTCAGGATGAATAAATCAACTGAAGCTAATACTGCTCTCCCTGATTTGCTCCCTGAAGATGTTGATCTCTGGAATTTGAACTATGTAGTTTACGAAAAGGCGGTCTCCCTGCTTAGCGAACGTAAAAGTATTGATACTTCAGTACGCCTAAGTAAGACTCGCGAGCGTATTTCACAGCTTTAATTTAAAATTAAAACGGTTAGACGGCATTCATCAAATGTTCAGTGCGTGATTAGCTACATAACTTTAAATAAGAAGATCACTTCAAAATTTAGACAACTTGCTCACAACTTACGGAAAGCAAATCACACGTTGAACAAGTATAATCTATTGATCATCAAGCAGCACTGGGAGCAAAAATAAGAGCTCTTTATATCAACAAAAAGCGATTTGTCAGACGATTAAAGTGAATTAAAGAAAATTAAACCTTTTCTACTCATGTTTCTCGTCTTTTCAAAGAAACTCATGTGCCGTTAAAAATCAGCCTAGTCGAAAAGAAATTCATGTCTTCTGGAAGCAACTATTTGGAGAAACTCATAAGCTAGATGAAGACCCTTCAGATATCTGACTGTTTCGTCACTTTTGCCAGAGGCAACTTATCAGTATATAATTTGGCCTCAAAATTGTACACTGACTATGGCGAATCAAGAAAAAAAGAAAGGAGAATCTTTACCGTCCAAAAATAATTAGAATCGGGTTTATTTGAATTTTTTTATGATTTAGGGCGCCAGCCAATTTCTAATGCACGAAGCTAATCTACCGAAACACAAAAAAATGATGACCTGCAAACCGAAAGAAACTACCTTCTAATGCTTTACATAAGATTCACGGAATGACCATTAATACCGATTTCCCCAAATTTTGCCATTTTATTTCACGTGATCGACCCCTTTGAAATTTGTTCTATGCACACACCAATAAAAGCGTTGCAAAAAAATGCCGATCACGATACTTTATAACAACAAAACTTAAAGGAAAACATTTTCTTCTTCTTTTTGAAAGTCACACCGAAGTGATTGTTGAAAATTATATACGACCTATCTCGAACCTCCTAACGTATTCCGCTATTCAAAAATCCATTATGGCTTTTATTATAAAAATTTCTCCTTGTTTAAGTTTCGGTTGTAATATCAATTTGGTCCTGTTCCTTTAAAAAAAAAACTAATTTTTACAAAATTCTTACACTACATTCACTCAGGTGGAGTTGAAGAACGAGAGTGACTTGCTGCCATGATATGCCGATGCTACCGGAAGGGTTGCCCGCGCCTCGCTGTTCCATTTGACCAATCGCGGCGCAGGATTTTCGCGCCAACGTTGATGCGCCAATCATGAATTCGCGGGAAGTTCAATTCCAATATGAATACCGGAACTCTCCACGCTATTCCTATTTACAAAGTGGGGATAGGAATTAGGTTATTACCAATATGTCAACATAAGAGGGCGATAGTATTACGGTCAAGCTTCCTCTCAGTACTCAAACGAACTCTGAAAGGGCGCTCTTCTATTTTAGCCCAGTGTCGGTCTTTTAGTAAACTCGAATACAGCTGAGATACCCAACTGTTTTTCTCCTCCTGTTAGTAGTTTTATATATTGCGTGCGTGGGCTGGAGGAAGACAGAGTGAACTGTGTGACTTTCTTCCGCTCTATTTCTTGTCATGGGTGACAAAACGTTTCCTGGAGGCTGATCTTCTGAGTTGTTCTTAAACTAAAGTGTTTTTTACTGGAATGGAAGTAGGCAGGAATATTCAAGGTCTCTTTCTTTCTCTCTTGGAAACAAAGTTGATGCCTTGGCCTGGTAGAGAGAGACAACGTAGTCTATTCGGTTCCCTCCTCGCTTCCTGTCCTGTCGTTGGTAGCCAGTAGAGACGTTGCGGCGTTCGGAGATTCCTCTTTGCCCATCCTGGTTTCGGGGTCGTGCATCGTGTACTCTTTGTCGGAAGTTGACAGCTGACTCTCCCGTGGCCGCAGTAAACATTTACAAAGATGATAAGAAGAGAATATATAACAGCTTATATAGAGCAAAGATTCTAATAAGAGTGCTCCCTGCGGGATTGAGGACTCTCGCTCTTCAATGACCAAAAATATAGGAAACTAGAACTCGGATAATTTAAAATGGAAGCAAGCCCGGTGCTGATAAGAGTTAGTTTAAGTAACAGGTGAAAAACACCTCATCAAAAACTGTTGCAACGTCCAGAAGAGGAGTGTCAAGTAATTACTGCTGATGAAGTGAAGAAAGTTATCACTAGATCTAACAATTTTTCAGCGCCAGGGCCAGATAAAATCAGTAACTTTTGGTAGAAGAAGTTAACTTCTATGCACCAACATCTAGCTCGTATATTTATTACTTTCTAAAACAAAGAACAGCTCATCCCGCAGTGGTTAGTTGAAGGACGGTCGGTACTGATCCATAAAACGGGAGATTCGTCAATTTCATAGAAGTGATGGCCCATAGCTTGTTTAAACATCAGCTACAAACTATTCACTGACATCCTCAAAGAAAGGATATTAATATTTATCGAGCTGGTATAGAGTGCAATAGTTGTACAGCGCGGATGCAAGAGAGGACTAGTTGGTTGCAGAGAGAACCTGTTAAAAGACAACTGTATTAACCAAGATTCCATGAGGTGTCGACGCAATTGGCCATGGCCTGGATTGACTACCGAAAGGCATTCGATAACACGAACCATGAGCTAGTTATGAAACTCCTTGAGTACCTGGAGGTACATCCAAAAATAGTGAGATGTATGAAAGAGCTTATGCTCTTCTGGCATCCCACTCTTGCCTCTATCTATTGTGCTCCGTGACGAAATCTCTGGATACCTATGTGGCCCCCCGTACAAAAGAGAATTTAAGGTCAACCACCTTTTATACATTGACGACCTTAAACTCTTTGCTTCTACGAGAGAGAATCTTGCAATCCTTGTAGCGGTAGTAAATAAGTACTCTAAGACAATTGGCATGAGCTTAGGACTCGACAAGTGCGCCTGCGTCCATCTACACCAAGGAAGACTAGAA
Organism: Belonocnema kinseyi; assembly: GCF_010883055.1. NCBI lineage: Eukaryota > Metazoa > Arthropoda > Insecta > Hymenoptera > Cynipidae > Belonocnema > Belonocnema kinseyi. Next base: position 116,367,758 of record NC_046657.1, on the reverse strand, counting down.
AATACATCAATACGTGACGATCAGGATTTTCAACTCGTAGGTGGAAATACCATTCAACATTTTAGTAATTAGGAAACATATGCATATCTTGGAATACCGCAAGTAGAAACCCAAGATGTGCGTGTGTTAAAAACGGCCCTTGAAAAAAGCGATCGCAAAATTCTCAAAAAAAATTTGGTCTTCCGAATTATCTGGAAAGCATGAGATCCAGGTAACCAAAATTTTGGCCATTTCTATACTGCTTAGCACGTTTGGTGCAGTAAAATGAAACGTCGATTACTTGAAGCGACTTGACCGAAGCACACGCAAAATGATGACAATCCATGGAAGTCATCATCCTAGATCTTCTGTACTTTGTATATATATTCCTCGAGATAAAGGAAGTAGAGGTTTGCTGAGCTTAGAGTGTCTTCGTCGAAGGACGTTTCTAGCGACAGCCTGCTCAGTTCTAAAAAGCACAGATTCTCTAATCCGACTCACACACTGACATGAAGTCGACAACGTTGCGGCGTTTCTCTGCGAACGGCAGATAGAGCAGCAGAGGAGCTTGGTCTCCCATTTGATTCCAGCGACACTACACATGGCCTAGCATCATTAACACCTTTAGTCAAATCCCTTTAAGGTATTTCTACATCATTATACGTAGAAAAGAGCTATCGATAATTAGATCCAACATGTTTCTCAAATCTGCTGAATTAAGATCGCAGACGAAGGGATTTCTTGTTGCCTGTCAGGACTGCGTTAAAGACACCTTATTTTACCGTGAGCGCACAATAAATACACTTGTAGGTGATACCAACTGTCGAGTGTGCAAGCAAGAGCCAGAAACAATTGGACATATTCTCAATGGATGCTCAAAGTATGCACGCTTCGGGTACGTAGAGAGATATAACGCTCCTCCTATCGAGCTGAGCTGGTTGTACCAAGGCTACAAAGTTCATTTTATGGTTCTTATAATCGGCTGCCTCAGGGGTATGAAAGCTTCATTTCTTAGCGCACTTAACAAAATCCCGGCTTTTAAACATCAGGCTCAGTACATCGCGAGTCTGATGCAAAAAGCCGTTCTTTTGAGATGACTTCATCTGGTCCGTCCACACTGTTCCCCCCAACATTGCACAAAGGTTAGTAGCTTTAAAAAAGTATCCAGGGGTAAAACCCTCGTCTCCAACTGTGGCGTCTGCCGCTTAAGATTATCCGCAGCTAGAGACCGGATTCTAATGAACAGTTTTGTAAGAAGTCTCTTGCGTAAATCTCCCGCTCTTGCTTACCTCCTAGGAAATAAGGAGCAAGAGTGAACGACGTACACGTTCTGGTTGCGTCGGGATTGGTTGCTTTAAGTAACCGTGATCGTCATTTCTGGATCCGGCACTGACTTAATTCCTAGAAGTTTAATGGAAAACTGTGCTCATTTCCTATTCCATCCGATTTATCTTATTTCCAACCTTCCATTATCAACTGGAGTATTTCCTGAACTTTGGAAGAAGGCACGCATATATCCAGTCTTGACAAAGGGAAATAGATAAGAGATTTCAAATTACAGACCAATCGCCCTTCTGCCAAATTTTTCAAAGTAATTGGAGATATCATTGTATGACCTTGTCTGGCCTTATGTCACATCAGTCTTATCCACTTCTCAGCATGGATTTCTGCCACGACGATCTACTTCTTCGAACTTGCAATCTTTAATAAAATTCATTGATAACTCTTTGACAAAACATCACCAAGTAGACGTCATATACACGAACATTTCCAAGGCCTCTGATTGTATAAGTCACACTCTTACTCTTGACAGAGTAAAATATCTTGTCGTACCTGGTAATATTCAAAAATGACTAAATTCTTACTTAGTAGGCCATGAAAAACATAGTACAGTACAATCGATATTCATCAGCGCCTTTCATCCCTACCTCAGGAGTCCCTCAGGGATCTAAGCTTGGTATACTGCTATTTTTGTTATATATTCCTATTACATGGCATTGAGATAGTATTAACGGTACATATTCTTTTCTACGCTGATAATGCTAAACTTTTTTACCCTATTGATAATGTAAGGGATTGCATAATATTGCAAAAGAACCTTGATTTATTTGCTAAATGGTGCGTTGAAAACTCACTTGATATTGACGCCTCAAAATGTAAAATAATGTTATTTACACGCAAAACCACACCTATTTATTTCCAATATGAGGTTATTGGTTGCATTCTAGAAAGGGTGCAGTTTAAGCAATATTAGGGTATGAGAATTAATGATTTCTTACGTTTCAACATTCACATAGTTGACGTAATCAGAGAAGCCAGCAGGGCCTTAGGATTTCTAATCAGGTCATGCCGTTCGTTCAAAAATCCCCTGGCGATTAAGACTTTGTGCTATACAGTTTTTAGATTTAAACTAGGATACGGAAATGTAATTTGGCAACCATATTCGAAATACTTTTTTGATTTTATTGATAGATGTTAAAAGATATTCCTTGAATTTCTGAACAGGAAGGTTTATAGCCAAACTATGCAATCCCGAGATCAGATTATATCGAGCTATGTAACAAATTTGATATGTGTACATTGAAAGATCGTAGAAATGTACAAACTAGGATGTTCTTCCTAAAATTAATAAAGGGTTATATTGACTGACCACAGTCATCATTACAAATACTATGGGTAGTACCTCAATATGATTCTCGTTTAACAAATGTACCATTCCGCGTCAGAAACTTCACTTAGTAAAAGACACCTATTTATTTCATATATCCTTAAATAATCTACGAGCTGCTTTTGAGGCTTATGTCTAACGCTACTGATATTTATGTTGAATAATTATTTTTAAACCCTTTTACCTGTTGATCTTTGATTATTATTATTACTATTCGTTCTTAATTCCTAAGATAAGTTAACCTATAATTGGTCTATGGCGGTTGGATAAATAAATAAATAAATAGCTTATTTATTAATTTTATAATTATTGGAAGTTCAAGAATTATTTAGAACCTTTAAACATTCAGCAAAACATTCAGAAGCTTTTCGAGCTTTTGAAAGGTTTCATGAAAATGAAAACTTTTCTTAATATTTCTAATAAAAGTTTTTTGTCATTTTCTGTTGTTTGCAGACTTAGCAAAGGAGAATTTTCAAGGCAATTTTAGTAACTTTGAAAGTTTTTCACAATTTTTTACACAAATTGGAGTTAGTTTAAAAAATACGTGCGAATTCTTTAAAAGAAAAAAAATATTTTCAAACTTGTAATCTTTTTTGAAAATATATAAAATATTCTATAATTTCTTCCAAGCTTCTAATATTCTTGAAGTTTGAAAAGTCAAACTGAAGCCAATTATTCCTCAGATTTTGTAACATGCTCTTTACAATTTTCTAAATTAATTTTTAAAATATCGGAATTTTTCTCTTGATTTTCGCATCTCTCCGAATCTCTTTTCTAGCTAGAATGTGCGTTTTCAAAGGCTTTTCACAAATAAATAGTTATTTGAATTTTGTAAGTTATATGTATTATATTTAACTATTTTATTTTAACATGTATAATAGGTGATTATCAGAATTTGTGTTTTAGTCTGAATCATAAACCGTTTACTTCACTTTAAGTTTTTTATTTTACTTCTATTAATATTATCTTCACAATCATTGAAAAATATGTAGAAAATTTTAATTAGAAAATTGTGAATATTCTAATTATCAAAACAAAAATAAGGCAAACAAAAACACAAAAGCGGATAAACACCGTTTTTATCAAAATAGGATTCATTACATAAAAAATGCATAAAAAATAAATTAGGAATGGTAGTAAAAGTATCGCTTTTACATATAATTGTATTAGCATTCACAATTATCAATAATATTTAAGTTTATCGATATTTTTCAAAATTAGACAGCCATGCAAAAATTAAATATTTTTTGAAGCAGGACGCCAGACCACGTTTGTTATATTTTTTTTGGGGTCGCTGAATCTGAATCCTAGGACCAAAAAGTCCTAGCACGTCAAGGTTCAGACATAACCTCAAATAACCTCAAATTAATGTTCGAATCCGGGATTCAGAACATGTTTATTATATGTTTTTGGGGTCACGAAATCCGAATCTATGGTCTAAAAAAACAGCGTGTCAGGTTTCTGACATAACCTCAAGCAACCTCATAAACATTTTTTTGTATCTTTTTCCGGGTCTGGAGGTCAGACCACGTTTATTATATGTTTTTGGGGTCGCTGAATCGGAATCTGAGGTCCAAAATAAACAGCACGTCAGTGTTCTGACATAATCTACAAAACACTTCGTAATTTAAGCTATTTTACGCTTCAAAGGTTTGACTTTAGTATTAGCGCTACTCGATGTACACCGCGAGGAGGATCCACGATCGGATTTTTTACATCATATAGTCCTTACAAGGGCTTTTGGCAAAAAAATTTAAATTTGTGAAATTCTTACCAAGAATAAATATGAATGATTAGATAAATTAATTGTTTACATGGTCTGACCCCGCACTCGAAAAAAAATATTATGAGATTTTTTGAGGTTATTTCAGAAGGCCGACGTGCTGGAGTTTTTTGGACCTCAGAATCGGATTAAGCGACCACACAAACATATAATAAACATGATCTGACCCCCAGACTCGAAAAAAGTTGTATTAGCTTTTCTGAGTTTATGTCAGAACCCTGACGTGCTGGGGGTTTTTGGACCTCGGATTCAGATTCAGCGACCCCAAAAACATGTAGTAAACATAGTCTGACCTACAGAAGATTTTTTGTTATTATCATTTAGCATAACCATATGTCGTGTATAAGTTTTTATTGTTACAAAATTGAATATTTTATTTTTAATCGCTATCCGAAGTCGATTTCGAAAACCCATTACATTTTTGTCTCCAAATTCTCGGCCGTTTTTCTCGGAATTATCTAAGTATATTTGACATTAAACATAATTAAACTTCACATTTTGTATCGCAATCTGCAGTCAAGCCTGCTTCAATTTAGATTAGTGTCACTTGGGGATTGTCAATTTCAACATCCGCTTAATCGGACATTGATAACTTATTGTAATAAAACTGTTTTAACCTAAGTTCAGCAATACATTAGCTAGGAATTGGATACTTGCTTCATGTTTGAATGATTTCGAATTTACTGGATCCTTTTTCGTTGTTTTAGAAAATTCCCACGTTGTTGATTATCCAGTTCTGTACTACTGCCCGCCCGTTTTTGTAATAAGGACAGTTTTCAGAATTAAAAAAAAATTGAGTTGGTTTAATATTTAATTATTAATTTTAGAAGTTTTGAAAATACGACATCTAAAAAATATGAATTAAGCTCTTAACATTCTTATATAATTTGTTTTTTCGATGTTAAGCGTCTTAAAATTTCGAGATATGATGCAAACGGGAATGATCTAAATTTACATGAATATGATTCTATCATGAATTATGAGAATGTAAAAATAGTAACGCTTTAGATATAAAAACCAATATTATTTAAACAAACGGGTCATAACGAATTTAATCTATAATCATGGGCATTTTTATAAATTGTAACTATATTAGACCAATGAAACTTCGTTTTAGTGCGGTTTGCGTTCGGATTCAACCCGGTCGTGCATCAATTCACTTAAGGAATAAATCAGCCTCTCCAGGAAGTCAAGTAGAGACTCGTAATTTCGTACGTTTGCCACTCGAATCCACTGGGAAAATAGGGCTGCAATCTCAGATCACGTGATTCCTATAATTCACAGTTCGACTTTGCTCACATTTGCTTTTGCATAATCAAAATATAATTTGATTTCATATAAATCAGAATCTGTGCTGAATCCCAGGAATGATCACTCGTGGGTACAAATCCTCCTCAAATTATAATTTAACCTGCTAGGTCGAAGTTGAAACAGAAATCATAAACTCAGTTCCTTCAGACAAGAAAACTCAGCTTAAAGTTTATGAATATACCTGTAAGAGCTCGAACACTAGTTTCAATAGTTTGAAAATTACGTCATTAATATCAGCGTGTTTCAAGCAAACATTCAATTGTATTAACTTGTGCAGAGTTTTCTTTAATGTTTCACGTAGGTGCAGAAAGAACAACCCGTAGGGAAATTTGTTACATCGCCAACTGTTGTGCCAAAGGTAATTTATTCATTTATACACTCTGGAAATTTCTAAAACAAATAGAAAACCATTCGTGTGAAATTTGTCGCATTTCATGCTGGCAACGAAAATTTCAATTGTACTTTTATTTGTTTTCGTGAAGAATATTTCAGATTATTTTTATAAAGGTATAGAAACCTCCGCAACATTATACCATTTCAATTATGCGCATTGCAATTTTTTTCACTCTAGAGAACAAGATATCCCCCCCCCCCCCCAAGTTTCCATTTCCGGAGAAAGAAAATCCGTAATTTTTTAATTGGAAATTGGAATATTAACGCGTGCCACCGGGCACTTCAAAATCTCATTAAATTAACGTGGGCAAATTTTAAAGTTTCAAAAATTTGAACTGATGTTCCAGGGTTTCATCGAAACTTTCTAGGGATTAAAGAGGAGTGCCTACGAAATATAACTAAACTAACAACTTTTATTTTCAACCTACCCTCGCCCTCCCCGCAACGCCCCAAATGTGACCCAAAAATTGACAAAAACTACATTTTCACGTATTATTCCTACTTTTTAGCAATCATTTTTGTTTATTTTGAAAATTTCTAAAAATTGAGTCAGAGATGTCAATTTTTTTCAAATTGGTATCCAATACTACTTTTTGTTGAATAGTTACATAATTGTGATACATTTCTTCTAATATTGAACAAATTTCTAATTTTTTCAAAACTTTTTATATTTTTGGAAAAGTTGTCATTGAAACAAATTGTATTTGTTTAAAAAATAAAAACGTGTAATGTATTCTTTCTATATGAGGCACCTAGAGCAAGAGTAGAATAATCATCATTGTCCAGGGAAAGTACGATCGGAAAACAATTGGAGCAAGGAAAAGACTAGTTTCGTGCTGCTGTAAAGACTAACAGATTGTGAACTTTATTGCGTTTGTCTCTGCCGCGGAGCAAACCTTGTTTTTTTTATTTGCTTCAACTATTCCGATAATATTATTATTCCTATCTACTAACGAAAGGTTCTCGTTCAGTTTTTAACCATTCTCAGAATATTTGGGCAGTGTTGAAATACCTGTACAGAATCGTTTATGTAACTGTTTGATAAGTTCTGGGTCTTATAATTATATAAAAGTTCATGTTTCAATTAATGCAAATGTTTCTCTAATCTTGCTCATGAACTGTTTATTACTGATACAATTTCAGAAACTTTGCAGGATTTTTTAAAAGTTGGGTAAACGTCTACGACACTTTTGCGGCAGTCTGTAATTTTTTTCACAATTGTTTAATAATAATTCATAAAAATTCGTGTTTCAGCGATGTTTTAAGATTTCTTATTATATTAATCTAGCGTAAAAGAATTTTTTGTTACTGTAAAAATTTGGACCAGAAAATTTTGAAAACCAAATTTCCGAGAAAAATCGTTTTTTCCCACAGCGTTATAGGCTTCAATGAAAAAACTATTGTTACGTCCTACGAGATGTAACTTACCTTATCCTTTATTTTATTCCAAGTGGTTCCTCGTTTTAGAAACTAATTTTAAATAAACTAGAGAACTGGGATGAGGATAACTACCAGATAACCAAATAAATCAAATATGTTATAATATATAAAATGATGAATATTTATTTAAGTGTTAAGAGAATTTAAATATAAAGATCAGATTTGATGAACGTTTCCTGATAAATCTCCGAATTGCTTGAAATCATTTAATTCCTTGGTTTACTTACAAGTTCCCTTTTGTAGAGTGGATAATTCGCCCTGTCGTTCCTTGAATCGAAAGTAGCCCGTCCTTCTGTTGGCACCCGATATGGATACCCGCAGGGGGTGGGTGGCGCTGAATATGGCTCTGCAGGCTGAGATGGCAAGGATAGCGTATCTGGACTGCGTTGTCCCCTTTGTGGCAGGTGTGATCGACTCGGAGTTCCACACAGAAGCTATTCTTCGTAGATTTATAGATTTAAATGGTTGACGGGCCAACACTGCTGGACCGAAGTTTAGGGTTTCGAAAATTCTTTACAATCTGGATTTGTCTGAGACTGAACTGAGACTGAACTGAGCCTGGGGTAAAGACTGAAGCTGGAGTATAATCGGCTAAACTGAAACTGGAACTAAACTGATTTCTGCTTCCGAATCCGCTGTATTTATTCTTAAGATCCCTTCTTAGATTCCCGTAGGGGTGAGTGGTTTTAGAAGTAGGGATTCTTCTTGGTTCCAGTCAGTGTTGTCAATCAATTAGGTAGAAGAGTGGTAAGACGATAATTGTCCAATGGGCGTTGAGAATTATGTATATGTTCATAAAAGGGAGAATGTCGCAGTATACATAATGCCTTGTATCCCTTCCAAAGTACCATGGGGGTAATTAATGACATAGCCAATCATTGATTAGGAATCTTGATGTGCCCAAATATGGAGAATGGCGTAGTTACCAAAATATATGGTATCCCTTCCTAGGTGTCCCAGGGTAAGATATTATGCTGCGTAGATGAGCATAAGGTATGCGTGTGTCCTTTTGGTTGTGCGTGAACGGCTCACCCTCTTATAGCTGTCAACTTTATTAAGCTGTTTATTGCTTTTAGACCTGAGACTCTGGTCTCCGTCATAGGTCAGAATGACAAAATGATGTACATGTGGTGTAGGTACCAGCATTTTGTATGGGATTGAAAATGCAGCTGCCTTTTCTGGTTCCCTTGCTGATTAATTTATTGCTTTCTAATTAACGTGTGCCTGTTTTTTGTGTAAAAGATGATGCGTAGCTTTTCTTGGGTTGTTGAGTTAACTTTACACTGTTGTAAAAAATAGCAAATTTTTTTTTTAAATTGTTTTTTCCTCAGGCAGCATTATAGGCTTCAACAAAAACAACTATATTTGTTATTGTAAAATTTTCGATAGCAAAATGTGTAAGAACACTTTTTTTTCGCTCACCACGTTACAAGCTGCAATGAAAATAATATTACTAGAAAAAGTTTGTTCAGAAAATTTAAAAAAAAATTATTCAAGAAAATCTTTTTTCCAACTGCGTGATGGGCTTCAATGGAAACAACTAAATTTGTTCCTGTAAAAATTCCGATCGCAAAATTTCGAAGAAAAAAAACCAACATTTTTTCGCTCGAAAACGTTACAGGCTTCAATAAAGACCACTACATTTGTAACTGTAAAAAATTATATAGAAATTTTTTTTCCGACAGCGTTATATGCATTATGATACTATACGTACATTTTGTGATTAATTGGACTGAATCTGATTATGAAAGATTTTTTTCTACTTTAATGATGCAGTTGAAGATCAGCATGGCGTCGGAAAAAAGCCATTGTGAAAGCTGATTATATTTATAATTGATTTTTTATTTTTGTGGATAAAATACAATTTCTGAAAAAACCATTAATTTTTTGATTAGTCGGAGAATAGCTAGAAATCATGGAATAATGTTAGTAACTTTTTAAAGATAAAGTCAATGTAGTCATTTATTCAAGTAAAAATATCAATTTAGTCACTTTTGTTTTAATAAAGTAACCCCTATGGCTTTGAATTTTGTTGAATTCTTTTAAAATATTTTAGCTTATTTTAAATGATTCCGAAAATGTTGCAATAAATATTTATAATTTGAAATATTTTCGGGCATTTTAAAAGATTTAGAAGGTTCTTTTAAGAGATCTAAAAATTTTCAAATAAGTTTCAATCAAATTTCGAAAGATTTGAAATATTTTAGGGTACTTTAAAATACTCCAGGGCTTTGTCAAGAACTTTAAAAGTTTCCAGCAATTGCAAGAGATTTTGAGGGGTGCTTGAAATTTTATGAAAGCTAAAAAATTCAAAGGAATTTCTAATTGATTTCAATATTCTAAAATGATACCAAAGGACTTTAAAAGTTCTTAAACAAATTCCGAGTTAAAAAAAAACTTTAACAGTATAAAAGGGATTTTAAACGAATTTAAGGGATTTGTATCATTTAAAGGTATTTAGAAATATTCCAAGAAATTTTCAATTTTTTCATGAATTCAATGGGTATCAAAGGTTTTGAAATATTTTAGTCTTTTTTCAAAGAGTCCAAGGCATTTTTAAGAAATTTTAAGGGATTTCACAGGCTATTCGTTAAATACTTTTGAAGAACCTTAGATTTTGTAAATTCATTTCAAATTTACTAAGTCCAGTAATTTTTAAAAATATTTTTTATTTATTTTCAATTCACAATAATTGAATACTTTTTATTTTTCTTGAATTGCTTTCTAAATTAATTTTATTGAAATCAATAGAACTTTCAAACTTTTTCCAAATTGTTTGAATTTATTACAAATTATCTTGAATTTTTTTGAATATAACAAATTGAATCAAGGTGGCGACTTGACCGGTAAATCGGGAACTTTATCGACCTAAAATTTAATTAAATAACGGAAATTTTCTTCTGACCGCAGTAAAATTCAAGTTTTCTTTATTTGGATAAGAATTTGTTTTGTTTAAAAATTCTTCTTTTCTATTAAAAATTCCAGTATTACACAATTCTTTTGGTTGAATATGCATCTTTTTAATTAAAAATCCATTTCTTTGGTAGAAATATGAGCTAAATGATTGAAAACATTCAAATTTCATCTCTTTGGTCGAAAATTAATTTTTATAACTGCAAATGTAAGTATTTAATTTTTGGTTCACAAGTTATCTTCTTTATTTGAAAATTAATGTATTTTGTGAAAAATTCGCCTTTTCGATGGAAATTAATTTTCTTGGTTGGAAATTAATCTTTTTGCTCGCAGAAGTAGTAACTATTCCAGTTAAAGATTCATGATTTTACTTCAAAATTCATAATGTTCGTTGAAAATTCACCTATAACAGTTTAATATCCATCATTTCAGTTTAAAATGACTCAGTTTGTGTGAATATTTGTTTTTGTCGCAGAAAATTAATTTTTTTAACTGAAAATTTAACTATTCCATTTTTTGTTGAAAACTTATCTTTCTTATTTAAAAATTAAACTGTTCGGTTCAAAACCGATCATTTTTAGTCGAAATTTTAACTATTTGGTTGAGAATTCATGTATTTTGTTGAGAAATCGTCTGTTTTTAGTAAAAAATTAACCTTTTTAGTAGAAAATTCATTATTGTGGTTGAAAATTCATTGCAAATTCGTATTTTGGGTTGAATATTTAAAAATTTCAGTTCTTCTTTATTCATAATGTGTCCCCTAAGGGTTTACATGTCTTCCATTCCTTACAATCTTTCCACTGAAGGGCCTATGACAAAGCCACCGAACGCGTCCTCGGGTTGCGGATAGAGGGTCCCTGTACCAAGGGTTTCTGCTGACTATGGTTACAAAAATAAATAGGCAGTCGCGGTCAATTGTCCAGGGGTGGTCCCGAAGGAATTAACCCCCAAGCGGAGGTGTGAAAACCGTGCCGAAAACTGAATGGCACCTGGGTGAGGTGTCTAGAACGGTGAATCTGGGATACCGGGCGACCTCTCAAGAGTACGCAGCCTTATCCTTGCATGCGGGGCTCTACAAGGATGTACGAACCCCTTTCCCTCGCTTTTCGTGGGAACAACAATGACAACACCAAACATAGTTGTAGTAAGTGCAGTTCAAAACAACAGAACGCGCAGGGCTCCCGACAATGGGTCGGCCAACAATGCCGACCAATCTAGAGCTGGGGGAGCCAATGAAAATGGATTCAATGCGATGGATTGGCGGGATCTCGTGACCTTTGGGTGGACGGAGCAACTGAATCACGATTTGCTAGACTGTTACGATGCGAGTGTGGCCCGTGAACGGGGTTACATGGCACGGCTGCATGCTCTGTGGTACGAGAAACACCCTGAGCTATCGCACTTTTCGCAGCAACGTCAGCGAAACCATGCTGAACTACTCCGTAAAAGGGGCTATGTAAGCGGAACGCCTACTCTACCACAGCTAGAACAAGCCGACAACAAAGAAAGAAAGGCGACATTTAGACCAACCGCGGGCAGGCATCCAATAGATGAAGAGCGATGCCTTACGACCCGGAGAAACATCAACACCAAGGTTTCTCTCAAGCCTAAAGACCTGGCTGAAATGGATGACGAGCTTCGTGGACATTTTTCCGGTGAATCCGACCTCTGGGCTATCAATTATTGTGTGTATAATGAAGCGAGAGCTTTGGCCGATGCGAACCGTAAAACAAAACCAACGGCTGATCATAAGACCAAAAGACGAATGCATCAACTTACCGTAAAGATAGGCTGGGCAAGAGAGTACGCGTCCCGCATTCGATGTGTGATTGACTACATCACATCTCGCAGGAATTTTACCGCCAAGGTTCGAAAGTTCGCGCGCGAACTCCGGACCCGTTATCACACACTTAACAAGTCAAAGCTGCTCACCATCAGGCAGCATATTGTTGAGAGAACACGGATACTATCTGACACTAAGAGAAGTCTAGAGCGGAGGGAGAGGTGGGTCAGAGAAAATCAACAGTTTCTCTCTGACCCATCTCGCCTCTTCCAAGACCCTCCAGTTACTGTCGAACACCCACCCAAACCAGACGAGGTCGAAGTATTTTGGAGAGAAGTGTACGAAGTTCAGCATAGACTGGACGAAGACTCAGAAAATATAAATAGCTTCAAGGAGTTATGTGTCGCCCTCATAACACCTGATAAAGAATGCTCACCCATACTACCGAGGAGGTGAAAAAAGTATTAAAAGGGATGAAGAACTATTCCGCACTGGGACCAGATTGTATCAAAACCTTCTGGTGGAAGAAGTTTTCTTCAACCTATCAGCATTTGGTCCGTATTTTCACCTCATATTTGAAGTCGGAAGAGCCGATTCCAGAGTGGTTGGTGGAAGGACGCACAATACTCCTGCAGAAAATAGGCAACTTAGCTGACCCAAAGAACTACAGACCAATAACTTGTCTGAACACGCTTTATAAGATATTCACAGCTATCCTAAATGATAGGATTGTTCG
>NC_046657.1:116349182-116354652 GCF_010883055.1 Belonocnema kinseyi | reverse complement strand
CTCCCCTAGAATCTTAACCACATTCTATTTCCAGCTCCCTTTATCTTCCATTCCTCTCCTACATCCTTCCCATACATGCTCCCATGTTTCCTCCTCCCATTTACATATTCTACACTTTCTGGTCTCTTCTTTTTCCCAGTACACCCCCTCCCTTACCTCGTTTTGTCTTTCCCTCTCCCTTTTCTCCAATTCTTTATGGTTTACTACAGTCCCTTCTTCTATTTCTCTATCATTAAAGAACTCACTCCTCTTTCTTCCCATCTCGTTAATTCGATCGCCCTCCCTCTCCTCGCTGCTACCTCCATTTAACACTTTCTCGCCAACTCCCCTTCCATTCCCTCCCTCAGCTTCGTATAAAATTGATATGACCTCTTTCCCGCTCTAATACTTAACTTATCCCTTTGCGCTTCTTCTCTCACGATATATCCTGGCCTCCTTCAATGTGCCTCTAGTGTCCACCTTATATACCTTACTTGTAAACTTTTAAATTTTTAAATTTTAAGTTTTTCACATGCGCAGAACACATCTTGTTAAATTGTATGCGAACGGCGTTTGTTTTTTAGAGAATTATTTTCACGAAACATAACCGCAAAGGCTTTCTTCGTATAGCAATTATTCTACGAATTATTTCTAGATTTGGTTTGTGAATAATATAATGATTACAGAAATTAGAAACTCAGTGTTCTGTGCTTATTCATCTTAAAATTTGAAGAATGTATTATTTTAATCCATATTTAACTCGAAGTCAATAGGCTGACAAGAAAATAATTTCCCAATACGATTTGAAGCATCCCTTACTTGTATCCAAACCCGAATAAGTCGATTTCAATTTAAGAATATAGACATTTTGAAAAAAACGGTACACTGTAAATGAATGATGTTTTATTTTACATTGTAATGCGTTGGAAACTAATCAACCCATATAATATGTAGTGAAGTTAGAACAGTCTGCGTGAATGAACGAGACTTTTGCGTAAAAAAACTAACGACACTGAAAAAAACAATGCGTGTAAATTTACAGCCACGTGCGTGGAAAAACTTTGTGCTTGTCAATTGATAAGAAAAACGTAAATTGTCCAAAACAAAGCCAGTATTACTGCCTGCAGAAAACTTAATTATTTTTTCATTATAAATTAGGCGCTGACGAATATTACGAAATTTCTCGCAACTTAGCCCTGAACGAGCTGAAAAAAGGGTTGGACTAACGGAAAATTCCATACCAGTAGACAGTCTGTACAAATTAGTCAAAATAACATTATTTTCGCCATCAAACAGACCGTCTCAAATAATGAGGAATATCTTGTAAACAAATGGAGATAGAATGACGGATCACTTCTTTGTTTTCCGATCTAGGCCTAGCTATCAGTGGCAATAACATACTGTATGTAATTTCACTCTCTATCAAGCACTTCTACATTCCGTCAATTTAAATCACACAGAAAAATGGTAAATACGCTCTTATTTGTAAATTCACAGTCTCATGTAAATGCAATGCTGTATGTATCTTTACAACTTATTAAATAGGGCAAATAGTTTCCAGTGTAATAAGATGCAATTTTACACATCGACTTTCAAATTTGCGCGGTCGCGGTTTTATCAGAATGTTCCTTTCAGTTTAATTATAACTCAGTGTTAATTATTTTTGATGTTTGATTCCTCGAATCATCAGAATCAAACGCAGCAGGTGCAAACCGCAGCAAGTTTGACCTAAGCATTTATTAGAAATAAAAAAATGGACCTAAATAGTTGGAAATTCAAATTAACGAAATGTTGTTACCACTTATGTATTTCAACTTAAAATATTATATAACTGCAAATAAAAGCAGGCATATAATTATAAGATTATTTTACACTATATTTTTCTTAAATGTAAATGAATCAATGCGATGTGTTAGAACTGTTTCCGTTGTTTAAAAAGGCTATCAATAGCAAGATCATTCCGTTTGAACGTTCAGAACTTCATTAACGTCAATAATAAAAGGTAATATTATTTCAAGTGTCGTTAAGAAAACGTTATGGAATTTAGACAATGACTTTTTTTAAATGGAATTTTAAAACACCAACAAAAACATTTTTGCTATCGAATTCGGTAACATAAAAATTATACGACGTATACTTGTCGAAATTTTTGCAATTGAAGGTTTTTTTCTTATATTTTGATTGAATATACACAGTCTGTATTTTAGTGTATGAAATTGAATTTCATTCAATTGCGAAACTAGTTTAAAAGGCAGAAAAATGAGCATCACGATTATGTGGCCTAAGGTAACAATTACTATAAAGAGATTGATATTATATGTAAGTAAAATAAATTGTATAATTTTCCTCAGACAATAGAAAACACTGGTTCGAGACTTAAAATATGTCAGCCGAGGGAATATACACCTGAAGTGTCTAAAGTAAAGGCATATGCACAACAATTTTAGAATTGCAGAGTTCACTGAGAAAAAGTAATTTCCAAATTAAATAGTAATTTAATATTAGTATTTACTTTTTCAACACACAACCATTATTCTCTTTTAACTTGCAGAAGGAAAAAATCGATGTCTGCAGTATAAACCTGCAAAGAAAGAAAAGAAATACGAAAACAATCGATATTTTTAAGAAAAGAGTGGGGACGCTTCCCAATGCGAACTTCCCCCTTAAAACAAAACTCATGAATGATCGTCGAACTATCTAAAAATGAACCTTATTTCGAGTATAAGCGATATAGATGCTGAAGCACATGGAAGTGATAGTGATATTCGAAGGATGAATGACAGTGTGATTGCCAGTTTAAAAAACTTTTTCATGTCTCGTATTCGAATAAAATGTGATTTCTTCTTATTTCCAATTAGATTTCTTTAAAAAAATTATGTAAGAAAAAGAAAGAAATAGTTTATAACTCGACATTTTAAATGCTGTCTCGTTTACAAGGAACAAAAGTAGTAGATATGCTGGGAATATTCTGTCTATAGATTCCTGCACCGGCATTTCCCGACATTCAGAAATTGATTCGACGTCAGAGATACTAGAATATTCGATGTTACATAATAATTTCCAGAAGTTTCGATGATGATGTGTTGTATAATTTTTGGTAGGTTATGGTTGCATATACTATATTTAATGTATTTTAAGGTTTAAATATATGTATTTTATAGTATTCGTAGAAATAATGATGCTAGATAATACAAAATTTCTCACGGGGATTGCGAGCACGTGCAAATATGCGCGATTGTAATAAGATATGACCTGCTAAAAGATAAGAGTTTCTTGAGGATGATGTGAATAGATGTGATGAGTTATTTGAAGCTTTTTAGTGGCATTTTTTTAACGTAGCCCAAACAACGTTCCAATAAAATTTTACATTTTTAATTGCTTCACTGATACATCTAACTCTATAAAGCAGGATGGAAGCAGATTGAGCAAAAAGGAGCTTATCTGATTATTGAATTAATCACTTCCGATTAAGGTTTTGTGTTATATATTAATTACAGAATGTATTCAGATTTTAGTTTTTATATTCACAAATTATTTTACATGTTTTAATTTAATTTTAGTTTGGTATGGACACAAATCAACCTTAGTTAATCAATTAAACGACCATTGTATTAGGAACATATATGTATGAATACGGATAAAACTACTCTCTAAATCTGAGTCAGTGAAATTTCACAGACTCAAATAGCTAGAAATGGGTCACTGACAATCAGTGAAAGGTTACTTATTGATTTAGTGAAATATCGATTTTTGAAGGTTGACAGCACTGCAACTTGCCAATTTAAAATAATTGAAAAAAAATTTGAAATAAATAAAAAAATAATATTTTAGTACAGTCAATCAAAGAATCATAGTACAAAATTAATACCCATAAATAGGATCAAATATTAAAAAGGTAAATAGTTCCGATGCTTTTAAATGAAAAACAACCTCACATATTACTTTAATTTCAAGATTGGACTATCATGTACAAACCCTTTAAGTCAGTACTTCATATACGAGTTAGAGTATACTTATCCTGTAGATAATTTAGCAGGCTTACAGCACGAAAATTAAAAAATGAATGTCAATAAGCAATTCTTCTGGTTACCTAAGTAAAGGAGTAACAACAATGCTTAAATAAAAAATGTAGAGGTTAAGCTTCACAGGATTTACTCTGGTGTTACTAAACTGATTATTGAATAAGTCCGAAATCACTGATTAATCAGTGAAATGTGTAACTACAGTTTCAAGTAGTGAATTTTTCAATGATTCATATATTTAGAGAGTATACTTATATATTTTCTTGACAAAAAAACAATTTGTTGGGTCAAAAAAATATTTCATTGTTTATATTCATACAAATATACATTATTTGATAAATCCTATCTGATAAACGAAGTTAGACTGCTTATACGGATTTCATATCAGTTTTTCAATTTTTTTATCAATTTCAATTACCACTATTCACATTTTGACTCTTCAAGGTTTCAAATTAAAATTGGAACGTTCGCATTTTAAATTCTTCCATTTTAAACCTAAAACTTGTGTTATTTACATATTTTTTCAAGTAACTGAGACCACAGTCTTTCCCGGCTTTTCTGAGTTTCCCTTTTTCTCTCTAAATTCACGACATTTGAAAAGACAATATTTTTATCATGTGTGAAATTCACTAGAATTATTAATTGTATGTAAATTATGCGTTAATAATTAATTTGACGTTTGCAAAGTTAAACTTTAAATTTTACTAAAATCATTTTTATAATTAAATTCAATTTTTTGTTAAAGTAATAATATAGAGGAAAACATACAAGTCTACCTCTAACTGCATCTTTTGAAATGCATCTGTATAATACTAGATCACTGAAAGATTCCTTATGAGTAAATAAAGTACCAAAGAAAAATCAAAATTGTGCGTCACGCAGATATAATTGTGTATAAGTGCAACAAGTTCGTGCTAAAAATATTTTTCATTTAAAATAAATGCTGTTAAAATATTTGGAAGATAAAAAAATTTTTTCTAATATGTTGAAAATGTAAAAAGTGGAGAGAGAAGTTTTTATTAAATATAAGATTAAAAGAGTTTAAAAAATATATAGTATTTAAAAAAATAGTCTTACAAGTGAAAACTTTTGAGTGAAATATGTGAAGTTAAATTATTAAACATCAGAGTATATTATTACTATTATAAATAACATATAGTGCTTATTCAGTTTTAAATTGGTTGTTTCTTTGTAATTATTCTTAAGCTTAACATTTTTTTGATTTTAGGAATGAAATTGTCTTTATGTACTCTCTAAATCTGAATCAGTTAAATTTCACTGATTCGAATACGAGGGTAGTTCAATAAGTCCTTAGAATGACCAACAGATGGCGCGCGAATCGCTCCAAATCATCTGTTTTCAGTCACTACCACTCCCGACTAGATATATGGTGCAGTCACAGTCCACATCTTCTGAGTTTACGTGTTTTTATAACCAATTGAAAAAAAAATTGTTCGTTAAGAAAAATG
>NC_046657.1:116343122-116349082 GCF_010883055.1 Belonocnema kinseyi | reverse complement strand
TAAGTTTGTGGATTAACTACTGTTGGGTAGGCGAACATATTCCCAGAATTTAGAGACAATCGAAAAACACGACTTTTTGAGTTGGGGCAGTTGAGGAATAATGCCCCATATGTATGTGTCGCTCTCTCGCTCTCTCTCCCTTTCTCTTTACACCCTGCTCCTTGGCACTCATTTTTTGGTTTAATATGAATATTTTAATTTTCCGATTATAATCTTAAGTAATGCGAGTATGTCAAATTGACTATTCTGGTTCTAGTAACAGTATGACGAAGAGAATGAATTAATAAGTACAAGTGGATGATTTAAGTAAATATTATCATCGGAACTATGATTCCAATTGCGAATGCATATTATAATGAAAAGGCTGACTAAGCTAAAACACAAAAATGATTTCATATTGAAGCTTCACAATCATCATTTCAATAAAAAATGGCTTCTTTGAGATATATATACACTTATTTACTTATAAACTATAAATTTATAACTTATAAACTATCTTCTTAATCAAATAAATATGAGAGTATTTAACTTTGATTTATTTAACTTATTGTTCAAATTTTTATTTTCCAATTTGGGAGTTTGGTTCATTCCATCTCAAAATTAGTAAAATTTGCCAAGAAGGAACCTAGTATTAATAGTTTAATACTATTTTACAAATAGTTTATTTCCAAAGGTCTTTAATAAGGTTGGCCGCAGGTGAGGGGAAACCTAGAAATAAGTAAAAAGTAATGGAGTTTCTCAAAAAACCACTTCAAACGACTGAAAAGTAGTAAGTTCAACTTTTTTTATTTTATTTATTAAAGATTCTATAGTTAGAGTATTAAGGGATTCTAATTCTGGTGTTTAAATATTATTGTTTAGGGAAAAATGAAAAGAGTTTGTGAGAGGAAAAAAGTAGGTAGAAGTAAGGGAATTTTTAAAACGTTTCGTCACCATCCTGTCTTTAGTACTTTTTTAACAAGATGCATGTCCGACTAACTATATTTGAGATCTTGCTCATGGAAACAAAATTTTCTCTTATTAGACAAGGGTTAAAAAAGGCTTTAATTTTCTTCTCTCTTTTATCATAACACCTGATTCCAGACATTCAATGTTTTTTAAATCCATGTTATCATCAAATGTTTTCAATATTTTCAAATGGTAGGTCCTACATGTATTATACTCGGGAATCTATAGGCTTACAAGTAGATTATTATAGTCAGGCATCAGAACACTAGCGGAGTTAAATCTTATATATGAAATTAGCACTTCAGTTTTTGAATTATATTAGCAACTTTCTGTTCGCTTATGACGTGTGCTTTTGAGATTTTTTCTACTTCAAATTATTTAGGTCCACCAAACATTGATTTTTATTCTTCTCTAATACTGATAAATATGCGCGATTCAATTTTGAATAATCTGAAGTATTTCAGCTATTGTTTGCAATCTGAAATAAAATCCTAGTATTCGTTCTCCTAAGTGTTAAAAGAAAGACCCTACAATAGTCGTAAAAAAATTCAAAAACAAAAGAAATTCAAAATTGACCAATTTTCTCCTTTTCTATTGCACATTAATAGCTCAGGTGATTTTAATAATACTAGGGTGTATTTTTTAGAAATTATTTTTAATAAGGTGCAGTGTTAAGTTTTCGAACTGTATTTTTCAAATAAATACACCTTTAATTTTCTTTAGTTTTTTCATATAGATAGCTTACAATGTCATATACAACACCTGTAAATATTAAAAAAGGGATCTTCTTAGTTTTCGAGAAAAAGTGTAATAAATTGTAAGCTATTTGTATGAAATAATAGAGAAAATAAAAAGTGGACTTTGTCACAAATTCAGTAATGAATTTGATTTTGAAAACTCGAAGAAGTTTTCAAAATTTGTTTTAAAAATTATTTTATCGAAACTGCGTCTTATTACGAATAACTAAACAACTTTAATATAATTGAAATCGCCAAATTTATGCATATTTAAAAAAAAATAACAAAATTTTTTATTTTTAAAATCTCCTATTTTTTAATTTTTCTAAAATTATTTTAGGCATTTTTTCTACAGTTAATATCATATGACAAATGCGTGTTTCAGATAAACAATTTTTTAAAATAAAAGTAAAGTTGAGATTTGAGATTTGGGTACCATTCAGAATATAATAATTCTTATACTAGATTTATTAACAAATATTCATAAATGACTATATATCAATTTCATCTCTAAAATTGATTATAGGTATAAAGTTGTGCATGTATATAAATGAACACGTTAAAATGCAATAATCAACTATTAGAACTTTGCAAACAAACTGTTTGTATATATATCGCATTTCATTTGTCTAGAAATCTATTTTTATAATATAGACAGAAGTACTGAAGATTTCAAACTCTGCTGTTTGTATAAGTTACAAGTAATCAAGTTAAGCAAGTTTAATAAACTATTATAATATGAGGAGGAAGCAAGAAAATTTTGCATCAAAGAGATGAGGAGGAAGAATAGGTATTGAATGAATAATAAACCTTAAATCAAATATAAGAACGTTGAAACTTGTGTTGAAAGTCATGTACTTTGTTTGAAATAACTTTCATATTTCCAGGTGGATGGTGTGAGGAAATAAACATGTGTAAATTAAAAAAATTGGATATATTTAACATATATAATTATTATGTATGAAACGAACTATATAATAATGGATAATAAATTAACTTATTGATTCCTTAGTATAATATTGATTTTATTTTATAAGTGTTTTTAAATTAATTACAAAAATATTTGATCAAATATAACGAATGCTTATTCAACAGTTCAAAGATTAAACTAACTACTCAAATATTATCATCAGCTACTACACGCATCATTCAATAATGCCAGCATCTTTTAATTCATTAATGATTGAAATGATTGCAAGTGTATAATTTCTGCTTCCAACTGCTTGTGATTGAAAAAGTACACGCAAACGATCTACCAATACGTTTGGATTGTCCCAGTAATCTGACATTTTTGCGGTTTCTCTTGCTTCTATTTCATATTCAGAGGAAAAGTCACCTTCAGAATCATCATTCTTATCTTCATCGTTATGATCATCATCACCTTCGTCTTCTTCTGCTTCATCATCATTATCATTATCAGTATCACTTTTACTACTCAATCTCACGGATGGAGAATTGGCATTTTCATCAAATTCTTATTGCTGTTCTTTTTCTGTTAATTTTACTTTCTGTTTCTTGAGATTTGGTTTCGCTTCATTTTTAACATTCTGTAAACATTCCCTGTCACGTTTAAAAATGGCATGCTTCTGCTGCATTGCTAATGCAGCAAGTAATATTGTAATTTGATCAATATATTTCTCACCATACATGAGATTCTTTATCTTGCAAGAGTATTTCTCAATACTGTTTATTTGAATAAGCAGAGTTTATATATTAAAGTAGGAGAAAAAGAAAGAGGAGGAGGAGCACCAGGTGGTGGAGGAAGATGAGGAGGAGCTCGCTGCTAAAATAAAAATGAAAGTCTTATTATGAATAATGATAAAAGACTAAAATGAAGGATAGCTATAAGGAACGAAAATAGTAAGTTTAAACAAAGTTTGGATAAAGCTTGCACCCCAATTCGGAAAAAAAATGTTCGCGATTAATAAAGTAATAATTCAGAACTAGTTATATATATATATATATATATATATATATATATATACTCTGAGGTTATCACGATACAAGCTTATTGATGGTTATAGACATGTCAGCTACCATATCGTCTTCTTGTAATGCACCCATGTAGAAATTTTGTCATGGCGCTGGCTGGACCCAAAATACAAAAATCTTGGCCCCAAATTGGGGACATGGAGAGGATTGAACCATAAATGAAACGCCTAACCCGACTAGAGTCTAACTTACCGACTGACTTATTCCCAACTTGGCTTTATTTACTTTTTTAGTATCAACCACATTAAATAAAAGTAGTTTTTAGAAATAAAATATGAGTGAAAATATTTATAAAGGTAAAATTGTTTATCTAAAAGAAGCATTTCAAGTAGCTGAACATTTTAAGAATCTGATTCCTGAACTGGATAATTCGTCGCTAGCCTCATCTTTCGGTTGGCATTCCAATCTTTGGAATTAGTGAAGACCGTTCCAAGATGAGAAAAGATTTCATCCTCACTGGACTTATGTTTTTCACAAACAACACCTGTAAAATGAAAAAATTATAAATTTTAAATTAAAGTTGAATTTAAATCATAATAATTATACATAATCATTAATTGCTGTAATAATAATTTTCATACCGAGAATATAAAAGTACATGTAAAAGTCCTTGAAAAGTAATTTAGTTGTTATTCTCCTTATAGCTCTCCCATGATTTGGAAGAACACCGTTAACCGCAAATCGGATAAGTCACCTGAAAGTATTTAACAGTAGGCGGCTCAAGGGACTTATCCGAAATGCAGTTAACGTTGTTCTTCCTAATCACGGCAGAGCTAAAGATTTCATATAGCTAATTCTCTTGACATGTACTTTTTGATGATACTGCTGACGGATTTTTGGATTGGATTTCCCCTGTCGAAAAGTAGATTCAACAAATTTTGTTGCAAAACATAAAAAAATATTATTAAAAATAATTCATAATATATTTGGTTCCTTTTTTTATATTGAAAGGATCAGTTAACTGGTTATCTGCTTTACTATAAATACTATTTCAGAAAGTGTAATTCAGTCAAATAATTTATTGTCTAATAAATAAAAAAAGGAGTCACTTAACCAATTTTAATTAAAATTTCATAGTCTTAAGAATGTGCAATTTATTTATTCTTTTATAAAAAAAATAAAACATTCATATTTTATGTTCATGTTAGAATTCGTTGCGTTATGAACCTTAATTCCTTATCATTTATTTACTTACTTTCGTTTTCGTTCTGGAATATTAGCATGTTGGAAATTGCTCGATGCCTCCAAACGAGACGAGTGCTTTTCCCTTTCGGAATTTTTGATAATTAGAATCACAGTGTAATAATATTTACAGGTGAAATCACAAACACTCCCCACAATAACCTCAAACTAACCTACTTGTCATCTACTTGTGTTTAAGAGATTCAAGATGGAGCCCGACTGAAAACAGATGTACAGCCAAGTTTATGGTGCTGCAATCAAGAGGTATATGAAACAGAGTTGGTATGAACTAGATTTAAGATATTAACCCTGCTGTAACCATTAAATAATTCTCCAAGTTGGGGTCCAAGCTTGCAAATGGGCAAACATTTGGCAATTTCCAGACAAGCAATGATAGCAAACATCGAAATATTATAATTTAGTAAAACGAAGTTTCAGCTGACATACTTTTTAAATACGAATCAGTGGAAAATTCACTGATTGAAATAGAAGTTAGACACTTCACTGATCAATCAGTGATTTCGGTCTTATTCACTAATCAGTTCAGTAACACCACAGTAAACCATGTGAAGCATAACCTCTACAGTTTTAAGTCAAGCCTTGTTGTTACTCTTTTACTTAAGCAGAAAGAAGAATTCCTTAAAGAAATGTTTTTATTTTCGGGTTGTAAGTCTGCTAAATCAACTGCGGAATAATATACTCTTCTCGTATAGGAGGTACTTACGAAACAGGTTTGTACATGGCAGTCCAATCTTGAAATCAAAGTCATATGTGAGGCTGCTTGTCATTTAAAAGCATCTGAAACATTCACCTTTCTTAATATTTGATCATATTTGTGGATTTTAAATTTTTGCTATGATTCTTTGTTTGAATATACTAAAATATTACTTTATTATAATTGTTAAATTGACATGGAACAGTGCTGCCAACCTTCAAAACTGGTTATTTCACTGAATCAATAAGTAACCTTTCACTAATTGTCAGTGACCCATTTCTAGCTACGAGGGTAGTTCAATAAGTCCTTAGAATGAAGTATAAAAACAATTTTTTTTGGGTAAATTTTTTTTTATTTTTCAACATAACCTCCTTGGAGCTCTATAC
>NC_046657.1:116340186-116343022 GCF_010883055.1 Belonocnema kinseyi | reverse complement strand
AATTTTTTTATTAATTTCAGATACCACTATTTACATTTTGACTTCTCAAGGTTTCAAATTGAACTTAGAACGTTCGCATTTTGAATTCTTCCATTTTAAATCTAAAACTTGTGTTATTTACATGTTTTTTTCAAGTATCAGAGACCAGAGTCTTTCCCGGCTTCTCTGAGTTTCCCTTTTTCTCTCTAAATACACGATATTTGAAAAGACATTATTTTTATTATGTGTCAAATTCTTTAAAATTAGTAATTGTATGTAAATTATGCGTTATAATTAATTTGACGTTTGAAAAGTTAAGCTTCAAATTTTACTAAAATCATTTTTATAATTAAATTCAAATTTTTTGTTGAAGTAATAATATAGAGTAAAACATACGAGTCTACCTCTAACTGCATCTTTTGAAATGCATCTGTATAATATTAGATCACTGATAGAAATTCCTTATGAGTAAATGAAGTACCAAAGAAAAATCAAAATAGTGCGTCACACAGATATAATTGTGTATAAGTGCAACAAGTTCATGCTAAAACTATTTTTCATTTAAAATAAACACTGTTAAGATACTTGGAAGTTAAAACAGTTTTTTTAAAAGTTGAAAATGTAAAAAGTGGAGAGAGAAGTTTTTATTAAATATAAAAATAAAAGAGTTTAAAAAATAGGTAGTATTTACAAAAAATAGTCTTACAAGTGAAAATTTTAAGTGAAATACGCGAAGCTAAATTATTAAAAATAAGAGTACTCCAACATGATCAACTGCAAATTCAAATGTTCTCACTTCAACAATTTAAAGTATAAC
Source organism: Belonocnema kinseyi (assembly GCF_010883055.1). NCBI lineage: Eukaryota > Metazoa > Arthropoda > Insecta > Hymenoptera > Cynipidae > Belonocnema > Belonocnema kinseyi. Next base: position 116,342,226 of record NC_046657.1, on the reverse strand, counting down.
ATTACAAACTGAGTCACTTGAATCTTAAATCCGTGTATAGAAGTGTTGTTTTATCTGATTTTTTTCATTTTTTAATTTAAACGGCCCCAGTAATCGTGAAACTTGGTTATAATTTGAAGATATTGTTGAAAAAATATGTAAAATGTAACATTTGGTGATAAAAACAACTTACTTTTAGTTTATTCTACATAGAATAAAAAATTCACATTCATTGAAATTGAATAAAAAGAAGGAAATCTGACATCACGATTATCGGGACGCTTACCTTATTTGACTATTTTAAAACTCGACTATTTCCAATTTTAATAAAATTTTAAAGCTAAAATAATTTTTCGCGCTATCTATATAAAATAAAATATTTTTAATATTAGGAATATTTCAAGGGTTTAAACTTGAACTACTTTTAATTTGGATCGTGTATAATTTTTGGATCAACGCTCGGAAACGCGTGCCTTCACTTAAGCATGCGCGTTTGCACATGATTGGCTTTTGAACTTGTGAAATGGAAAGAGGAACAAATGATGACGATTCTACGATTAGTTACGTAATAAAAATAATTATAATATCAAATTATAATTATTATAATAACAAATCATATTAGAAATATATAACAATTTTTAATTACTCATAAAAAAGGTCTTCTTCTTCTTCTGAAGAAATTGCGAGAAATATCTGTAAAATAAATCTGAAAAAATCGTTCAAGATTAAAGAAAAATTAGTAAAAGGAGTAGAATTCACTTATTCACTACTTTTGAAGGAAATATACGTGAATATAAAAACACATATTTAACTGGAAAAATATTGGTTTATTAGTCAAATATGTAATGTACACATAAATGCACATGAAAATGTTTTATAATATTGAATTACTTATCCAACTATTATGAGAATCGTTGAATCTCAACCATTTCATATATTATTCAATTGCACGCTTTTTTACTATTGTTTCTGTTAGATAAAAGTCAGAGAATTCAAATTTTGAAATATCTTACTCATATGTAAACACTTTCTGAGCGAATTGAAAAAGATGGAACATACGAACGAATGGACTGATTCCATATCTCTCTGTCCTTCTATTTCCAACTATGCTTTCCGTACCTGCTCTTTCTAATCGCGTTTCCCTTTTGTGTGGCCATTCCGCAATTCCGCCAAACTCCAAAAACTCCTCTTCGATATCCCTACTAGTCCCACGATAAGCAAAGTATATATGGGGCATTATTCCTCAACTGCCCCAACTCAAAAAGACATGTTTTTCGATTGTCTCTAAATTCTGGGAATATGTTCGGCTACCCAACAGTAGTTAATCCACAAACTTCTAGACCAGGATTACCAACCCTCCCGAAGTGAGGGGGGGTTGAATTTTCAACCCCAATGCCTGCAGGGGTAGTTTCAAACGCCTGTAACTTCTTTTCTAATTACGCGATTTAAAATTTTTATGAGGGTTTTGGAAAGTGCTTTTTACGCGCTTTCATCCTATTTTATTATTTATAACGAAAAAAATTGTTTAAACAATTTTTTCAATAAATCAATTCTTTATTTAACTTTTTCCGCAATTTAGGCATCTACGATTTTTTTTTAAATAGTCTCAAAAAGAAAGCTTGACTTTTTTACTATGAAAAATGTCTAATAAGAAAATGGATAAATTGAAATTCATTGAGTTACAGAGCCGGTTGTAGAGGGAGTCCTCGCGCTCGCACTCGGGCGTTATGCGGCAGCATACCGCGGAACAGTTTTCAAGTATGACATTTTTTTGTATTACTCACATTGATCCAAAATTGCTTTCTTGAACGACTCTGCGAAAAACTATTGAATTTAAAGTCTCATGAATTTTATGTAAAGCAGCAGGCTTCATTCCTGAAGAACCTCAAAGCCACATTATTAGTTGAACATTTCTTGATTATGTTCGATTTTGCAGAAAACTATGCTTACGTGTTTCAGAATGCGATCCAATCTTCTCATTGGAATAATGATCAGGCGTCCATTTTTACAGTAGTTATCTACTATAAAGAGAAGAACGAATTGAAGCATGTGAGCATAGCT
>NC_046657.1:116335817-116340086 GCF_010883055.1 Belonocnema kinseyi | reverse complement strand
AGAGGGAGCTCTTCTTAATATTTTGACACCAAAATCATGTCGATACACCTTACCGACTGCGAGTAAAGCCACCCACGCTTTAACTTGACAGACTGTACATTGGAGAGAACTGGGCATTCTCACTTGCCTGTTGCTTTTTTGTGATTTTTGCTAAATGGTAATAAGTAAGTTCTAATGCATCTACAATAGTCTAATTTATTTCGGAGGAGATATATCAGTAAGGCTCATTTTTTCGTGTTTTATGTTGTTGATTCTATATGTTTTACCGAAATTTTTCCACTTCAGCGTCACGCAGTAGACGAGATCAGAATGATTCTCCTAACCTCGTTGAAACTTTCGCCGAAATACGTTTAATTTTAACTGTTGCAAGTCTTACCTGAAACAAAGTTTAACTTTTGTTTTTTCTGTGTTCTTTTAAATCTGGTGTCCCGATTTATAACTCGAATTCCTTCATACTTTGCCGTTTTTCCATTGCTGATAAGGGCACCGTAGCAGACGACAGATTTCATTTCATAGTAGGATAAACTTTTGAAACCAAATGGCATGTAAACTTTAATAGCGGGAAATTTTCCGTGCAAGAAAATTTAATTTCAGTTTTTTTGTGATATATTTCGCGCCGCGAAGATTATCATTCAAGGAAAAAGAAAAACTAGAGAAAACGCTGTGATTTGTTGACATATACGATAATAAGGATTATGATGTTTAAATTTCAAGAAGTAATTAAGTAATTACATATTAATTTAGAAAAACTCTTAAGAAATGTTCATTCCATGTGTACAAGCATTAAAATTTATAATAGGGTTGTTGCAAACAAAAATTGAATTTTTTCTGAAAGCTTAAATGAAAAAATAATAATAGATAACCATTTGCATTATAAGGAAACGAATTCTTTTTAATTCTCCATTTTCTTATTTTATTTTTAAATCTGATTGGAGAAGCGATTAAAAAACTCCAGGCGTTTGTAATTTTAAAAATATTTCTAATTTAATTTTTAAGTTTCTCCGAAATACAATATTTTAACCACATATTCTTTCACAAATGTAAAGAGTGGGCAATTTATTATTGAAAAATGTAATTAGTTTTAACATTAGTAAACTATCTTCATACAAATGTAACTCAGCAATTTGAATATTATTCCCGATAAAAGAGAGTGTATCTTGAAAGAAATGACGATGCTCTGTATAAGAGCATGTAGCTGCAGGTGTTGTATGGATTGGTTGTTTCAGGTCTCATTGTGTATGCAGTGGTGGATTTAGGTATTTGCTGCCTCTAAGCTAACAGAAATCAACTACTCGATTTTCAATCTTTAGTAATCTCAATTGTCTGCAGTAAAAACTGTGGGATACATTTTGTTGCATCTAATTTCCAGATGGGGTTCCATCTATCTCGAAGTCGGGGTAAGAAACTATTGTCTATTCTTTTCCACGAAAAACTGTTTAAAAAAGTGACAGCAGGTGACGTTTCGTACACCACAAGTCCGAGAGAAACGATACCTCGTGTAGTGGTATCATTCACATTACCAAGACTAATGTTTGTTTCAGGGGAATGGTACTCTGAAATTAGTCTCAGATTTACACTTTGTTTTTTCTGTGTTGCCGGTGGTGTAGCGATTTTTGTTTGTTTTTTTCCGTAAAAAAGATAAAACTGAGAAAGACGAACTTGATACGTAGTAAAATTAAAATTCAATATTATATGTGTACAATAATCTTCCTCCTAAAATATTTTCGCCAGGGAATGAAAATAGTTTTTTAAAACCTTTTTTGCAAAAGAAACTAAGGCATTGTCGTAAAAATAAAGCCTTGAGAAACAATCGACGTGCGAGCAATCAATCAAGTGATTTGAGTAGGTAAAAGCGCATTGTACTCCATGAGGTTCGTGGAGGAATGTTTAGTAAAAAATTTTCATTATCTAATATGTGTAAAAAAACAATGATTTCTTCAGATTAGAAAAATTAGAAAAATTTCAGATTAGAAAAATTCAAATTAAAATAGATGCGTATTTGTACTTTTTTTGAAATGCGCCCAAAATGACATTTTTTATTGAGTCGGCTTAAAGTTATGACATTTTTTTGAAAAATAAAATATTGACAATATTTATTAAAAAAAAGGTAATAAGTTAAAAAAAACGTTTGCCAACATTATTTTTTACTTATTTCACATGCAGAAACAATTTTTCTCTTTAGAGTTTTTTTCAATTAAAAATGTCATCTTGGGCTCATTTTAAAGAAAATACAAATAAGCATCTATTTCATTTTATTTATTTTTTAATCCACAAGTTCCTTAAAAAATTACACACGTTTTTTCATGAGCAAAAAAAAATTAGAAAATTCGATTAATTTTGCGTAGGGTAGAGAATACTCGTTCACTGCGAGTGTATATCACGTTGATGAGAATTTGAAGCCAATGTTAGAAGTTCATATTTGAGAAGATTAAACGCTTCTCTGGATGCCCAAATTGATATTCACATCTTCTCCGTTGATGTTCAAATCTGAAGAAATGCCAGCGCCGTAATAAATCGTTACGCATTTTATTTATAGCTTTATATTTACTAGATATGTTTCAAAATCGATTCTCTTTTATTCTATAGTAACATTTATCGTCGAATACCATCTCGTGATTTTACTGAGTAAATAAGTAATCGTGCGATCGTCTTAAGTTTGATCGCTGGTATGTAATTGGTTGAATAAAAATGTTTATATTTTTACTCTCAATTCTATGTATTTTCATCTTGAATATCTGGTTCTGTTAGAAGAATCAACATAACATTATATGATTTATTTTTTGAATTTGATTGTTCCTATACTTGCTCTGTGAAATTGCACCCTTATTATTTTTATTTTACTACAGAACTTCTAGTAGATATACTGGGGAAATTCTGTCTATAGATTCCTGCACCGGCATTTACCGATATTCAGAAATTGATGTGACGTCAGAGATACTAGAATATTCGATGTTACATAATAATTTGCAGAAGTTTCGATGATGATGTGTTGTATAATTTATGGTAGGTTTTGGTTGCCATGAGTAAGATGATTATGCACGCGTGAGTGTGTCTGTGTGCTGACGCGTGTGCTACCACGTGTGCTGTATCGTGAGCATGTTGCTTGTGTGTGTGTGTGTGTGTGTATACATATACATATGCTATATTTATTTTTTTTAAGGTTTAAATGTATGTATTTTAGAGTATTCGTTGAAATAATGATGCTAGATAATACAAAATTTCTCACGGGAATTTCGAGCAAGTGCAAATATGTACGATTGTAATAAGATATGACCTGCTAAAAGATAAGAGTTTCGGGAGGATGATGTGAATAGATGTGATGAATTATTTGAAGATTTTTTAGTGGCATGTTTGTAAGGTAGCCCAAACAACGTTCCAATCAAATTTTACATTTTTAATTGCTTCACTGATACATCTTCCTCTATAAAGAAGGATGGAAGCAGATTGAGCAAAAAGAAGCTTATCTGATTATTGAATTCATCACTTCTGATTAAGTTATTGTGTTATATATTAATTTCAGAATGTATTCAGATTTTAGTTTTTATATTTACAAATTATTTTGCATGTTTTAATTTAATTTTAGTTTGGTATAGTATGATAAGACTCCTCAAGCGAATTTCAAATAATAATTGCTTTTATATATTTTAATCCATTTTTAGATGCTCGCATTTAAATTTTTATTGGTCTTGGTTTCGACTTAAAGTTTGAACGTTTCGCATTTTGAGCTGTTCAATTTGAAACTCATTTAAAATTCGAAATTGTAAAATTTATAGGGGTTTCAGTTTATTAAATTGTTCAGATATCAAAGCTAGAATTTGAATTTACGAACAAAAATGACCATTGTATCAGGAACATATATGTATGAATACGGATAATACTACTCTCTAAATCTGAATCAGTGAAATTTCACTGACTCAAATAGTTACAAAAGGGGTCACTGACAATCAGTGACAGGTTACTTATTGATTTAGTGAAAAATCCATTTTTGACGGTTGATAGTACTGCACCATGCCAATTTAAAAATAATAAAATAATATTTTAGTATAGTCAATCAAAGAATCATAGTAAAAACTTAATACCCATAAATAAGATCAAATATTAAAAAGGTGAATAGTTCCGATGCTTTTAAATGAAAAAGAACCTCACATATTAGTTTAATTTCAAGATTAGACTGTCATGTACAAATCCTTTAAGTAACAATTTGGTGGGTCAAGAAAATATTTAACTGTTTGTATTCATACAAATATACATTATTTCCAAATATTATTT
>NC_046657.1:116327186-116335717 GCF_010883055.1 Belonocnema kinseyi | reverse complement strand
AGGGAGCTCTTCTTAATATTTTGACACCAAAATCATGTCGATACACCTTACCGACTGCGAGTAAAGCCACCCACGCTTTAACTTGACAGACTGTACCAAACGTAAGGTTATTTCAGTTTTCATACTAGGAGATTCTGGGAATTCTCAATATAAATATTCTGAAGTTAATTTATTAAAAACTATTAGAAATTATCAATCAGAACTATTAGCATAGAGAGAAACTATGGGGCCTTTCTATATAAATGGAGGCTGGAGATAGTAGTGGTAATATCGTGAGACGTGGCCATAGGTGTATCTTACTGCGTTACCAACCTCTTATATTTCTCAAAATAATTCTTCATCAAGATTATGTAATATAAGCATTATTATATTATTTAAAAAATATGTTTATATTCATTATTACCTACTACTGGACAAAGCTTTTTTGATTAAGAAGTTTTTTACTGTTTTAACTGAAATTACACGCTACTTGTTGCTGTGGTAACTAGTCAAATACGGCGCGACAGGAAACACGACGCAGTAGATTTTACAAAAATCTGCTATATAGACCCAAGACTATTTTTCTGTTAATAAAATTAAGTTGCTTATAGCATATTTTTGGTTCATCGAAATAAAACTTTTGGTAAATCCAGGCAAATATTTTCCTCAATCCAAGAGAATGTTTAAGTTATTTCAAAAAAGTGTTTTTGCTTGTCTAAGAAAAGATTTTGGTTGATTTATGCATAACTTGTGGTTTATCTAACTATAATAGAATCATCACAATTTACATCGTAAATGGTTTACCATGGCATTGGGTTATTTTGTGTGACTTATTTGTTTACTACTGAATATCACAAGACGAGACAATTTTACGGCAAGCTATTTGCAATATAATTGGGCAGTATACGTCTTTTATTTGATTGAAGAAATTTTACTGTTGTTTCATCCAAAACTCAATTACACAATCTTACAGTGAATAACGTACAGACTCAAGTAATCTCGCGTATTTTGCGCGCAAAAACTTAATCCCAATCCATTCTGCTTCCGAATCACACGTAGCCTTTCATCTTGGATTGAAGTACCCGATCGCACCATGTGCCAATGCGACCATGACTTTTAAGATGTTATCAACGAAATATTTTGATTGAATTAACCAAATCATTTGCAAGATTCTAGTAAAATGCTCTCTATCGCATGGTAGATCGAACAAATAAATTTGGTTAAATTAATGAAATATTTTCTAAAATTAACAAAACATTAACTCCGGCAAATCAAAGTGTTATTTTAACACTATTCATAAGCTAGTGATATGACGCATTCATTCTCATAATATTTATCACAATCAGAAGGCATTCGTTTGATGTAAAGGATTGAATCCTTCTCTGGCACAAGTTTTAAGGCATCAAAAAGAAAGGCCGAGTTTGTTATAAAAAGAAAATACTAAAATGCCAAAATTCCATTTTTGGGTCAAAATATGCAAGATAAGAAAAAAGAACAATTTTTCTTCCAAAAAAGATCTGCAAATTTGTTTGAAATCATTTTTTAAGAAAAAGCGTAGTTTTTTTTAATTCGTAAAAAAATGACATTAAAGACAATAGAAAATAAATTATTTTGAAAAAACGACACAAGCTATGAAAAAAATAAATGGACAGAAGTTGTTTATCCAAAAAATATCTATAAATTTGTGATTTAAGTTCTTGATAAGACGTTCAATTTTTGTTTTAATCGTCAAAAACTATATTCAAAATAAAGCAATGAAGAGTCCTTCACAAAATATGTAATGCGTATGGGGGGGGGGGGAGTCCTGCCGAAGTATAATTTTCCATGTTAAGACCAATGAAAAAAGTATCATTCTGGAGGTGGGGGGGATTTCCTGAAAAATGTATGACGTGTTTTTTGAATGGCTTCTTAAATTTTTGGAAAACCGACTCAGGATACGAAAGAAACTGATTCTACATCAGTTGTTCACCCAATAAGGATCTACAAATTCGTTGTTGATTATTTTTTGATAAGTCTTGATTTTGTTTTAATACCAAAATATAACATTTAAATCAAAAATTTAAATTCGTGTAAAAACTACATAAGATACTAAATAAAATGAATTCACAAAAGTAGTTCAACTAAACAAATCTACAAAGTTGTGATTAATCAATTATTAATAGGGTGAGTAGTTTTTGTTTTAGACGTAAAAAATAATATTAAGTAAAAAGATTTGTTTGGAAAATGGCACAAAGTACAAAAAAAATGAATAGGGGCCATTCACAAAATACGTAATATATTTTTCCGGAACCTCTCCCCCCCCCCCTGCGTAATACTTTTTCCATTGGTCTTAACATGGAGAATGATACTTTAGCAGAGCCCCCTCCCCCTAAACGTATCATGTATTTAGTGAATTACCCCATACAGGACCTTAATCAACATAAAAAGATCTAAAAATTTGTAATGAATTCTCCTTACCAATACAAATTTGAAATAAAAAAATTAATTTTTGGAAAAAATAACACTAGGTACAATAAAATATTAATGAACGAAACTTTTTTGTCTATATTATCTCACCAACTTTTTTCGAAACCATTTTGCGCTAGGACGCGTATTTTTTGCTTTAAATCGTAGAAACAACTTTGAAAATTAGCTAATTAAATTTATGAAAAAACGACACAAGCTAATTTAAAATGTTAAATAGCAAGTTTGTTCGCCTAAATTAGCTCTACAAACTTTATTTCGATATTTTTGCATAGGATGCGCACTATTTTCTTTATAAAAATAAGACAATAAAAATCTGTCTACGTTTATATCAATGCATATTATGAATTTTATCAATATAAAGTTATTTCAACTATGCATTTTTCAGGGTACCTACGAATAAAAATGAATACCTAATAAGGTATAAATATTGAAGTAATCATGAAAAATAAAATAAGCACTTCATCTTACAAGATCTGAATAAACAGTCCCAGACCGAGGTACAGAAGTTCATATAATATAGATTAAAGATAATAGAATTGAACCGAACATGGAAAAGTTCGCGTTTTAGACAAATTTCATAGGACCACAAACCACAAAAAAATAAACGTGAACAATGTAACGTCTACTATACGTATTTTTAGCCGCTAAATCCAAATCCGTTGAGCATTTAGTCCTTGCATGTGGGGATTTCCCGTAAATATTAAAAAACCATGGAAAAGCGATTTTCACACATAAAAAAATTCTATTTTCCGCAAACATATTCTCTATCTATTTTCAGCTGCTGAATCAGAATCTATTAAGCATTTATCCAAAGAAAGGCACAAAACACCAACCTTACACACCCCCAGCTCGCACAACCCAAGCCCACACACCTCAAGCGCACATTTTTAAACTTACATGACATAAGCTTTTAAATCTAAAACCTGCAATTTTACCTTTAAAATCCCACAGGCTCATATACAATAAACCCACAACCCCTTAATCAACAAAACTCTAAGCCCACAAACCCAAAGCCCACAGACCTCAATCCCAAAAATTCAAGCCCACAAGCCCGCAATTTTAAACCTAAAAACATCAAAACTACATACCCCAACACTGAAAAAAAGATCTTTTTAATTTAAGCAAAAAGATTTTTTTGAATACATTTTTTTGATTCAATACACCTTCTTTATTTCAGTTAATGAAACATTTGTTTAATTTCAATTTATGGATTATATTGAAACTCATTGAAGAAAAGAAATTTGTTGTTTAATACGATTTGTTTGATTCAAATAAATGATTCCATTAAGTCAAGGAATAATTTTGTGTAAACGTCTTATACTTGGAATAAAGAACTTATTTGATTCAAACAAATAATAATTCTTCGTGCGTCCGCGTCAGTTTCTGGCCCTTGCAGCGCCACTTAGTTTTAGGCATTCAAAATGGTAGTTGAATCGTTTCATGTATCCACGTGTTTGCTCGTGTGAGAAATAAAAGTTGAATGGAAGTATTCGTTTTCAAAAATTGCTTGCAACCTGGGACCTACCCAATGATGTAATAGGAAATTTTGAAGGTAAGTTATTCTCTTACTATGTTCTGAAACGTACTAAAAATATTTGAGGCTTTGTTTTGAAATCTAAAATTCTCGGTGTATCGTCTAACCTAAAACCTATAACGGTCATGGGATATATAGCGGCGATGAAAGTGATGGGCAAGTTCCTTTTAAAAAGTTACCATTTATGGTTATATTTTCAAAACGTAACTCTTTCTTAATTACTTTTGTATTCAATAAATATAATGTATGGAAAATGTCGAAAGCTTATTTCTATCTGATGCATACAGTGTTGCCACGCAGTAACTGAAATAGCTTTTATTCACTTTTCTTTCTCAAACCTTTTTTCGTCACTTTTTTCGGCTAGTCGCTATTGTTCCTTCTTTAAATGAAAATATCACTATAGTCACTTCTTTTAATAAACTTAAACAGAGAACTACAGGATTTACATATTTTATTAAATATTTTTGAAACTCCTGCGGATTATTTTGGGTTCACCTTGAGTTATTTGAAATTTCATTCAAATGAACTGAATTCAATAGACCTTTAAATTTGTAGGCATTTTATAAATTCTTATTCAGTAATTCTATACACTCTGATTAATCTGAATTCAATAGCATTTTTTGGATTTTAAAATGTCTCTATTAATTTAAATTATTTTTAATTTATGTTTATTTCGTATGAATTCTAAATAATTTCTCCGAAATTATTTTTGATTTTTTCTTTAATTCTTTGAAATTCTCTTGAATTTATTTATTTACACTACAGCTTTTCTACATTTACCCTTAATTGCTTTAAACCCACGTTGAACTCTTAGGTGTTTTATCACTTTCTTCTGAATTTCCTTAAATTCTTCTAAATTCACTCCAATTTTACTGGAGTCAGTGGTATGCTTGGCGTATTGAAAGTTTTAATAAATTTAAATTAAATTTTTATACATTTCATCGAATTCTTCATGTTTCTCTTAAATTTCTCTGAATTCGCTCGAATCCTATTAAATGAATTGGTTTCTTCTTTCTTGAAGTTATCCTGAACAACAAGAATTTTTGAAAAGCTTCGTCATTAAATCTATTCCTTTTCGAGTTCAATGTAATTCTTCTCGTACTAAAAAATCTTTCGAAAACTATCCGCTATAATTTGAATAGCGTAAATAAAAAAGTACTGGCAAACCCAATGTATTGATTGCAATGAAAAAGTTTAGTTAACTATATTTCGAAAGTAACTAAAAATGTAACGATTTTGATATATTTCTAATTAACGAAATTTGACTAGTTATCAATTCCTTACTTATCTACAAAAGTAACTTCGTTACCACAATCGTTACCATGCAGTAAATAGTTTAAAGAAGCTAATTACTTCACATCACTGGTTAGAGGAGGACACTTCAAAAATTTTAGAACTTCAGTTTTATATTAGAAACTTCCTTTAGCTTTTAAAAATACAATAAACGTATCTTTAATAAGAATAATAAAAAATACAATTAGAATTGATCAATATCTTATCTGTCAGTTAATGAAACTGATGAGTTGAATTTATTAACTATGTCAAAAGACGATATTGACGATCTTTTCAACGGATACACAATCTGATTAAAATCCCGATTTAAGAAGCACTTAAATGACTACCGAGAAAATCAGATGGTAAAATTTTTTAATATTTCAAGACTGATATCCTGTTAACCTGAAAATATTGTAGTTTTTGACGTAATTACATATAATAGGTAAGTCAAAGTACTATTATTAAAGCGTAATTATCAACCGGACTCTAATTTCGGCCAAAAACGTAAACGAGAAAATTATGAAGATGATAGAGTTTTGAAAAAATCAAATTCAAAATTAATTGATGGCTCCGAACTTAACCGTTTCGATGAAAGATTTAATAAGGAATGTTCTGAAGCACAGTCTCTGCTAAATAACGATTTTTTGAGAGAGGAGGTAGCGTCACAAACTAGAAAGCAGTCTAGCAATTATATAACGGAATTTTTGGAGGGAGAGAGTTCTGAACATTTGAAACAAACAAATAATGGGTCCGAATGGAATAAAGGCACCCATAATTTCTGAACTGAATCGAGTAGTAGAGACCAATTTTTTGATCTTCATAATCTCGTAAGTTTACTATCTGAAGAGCCAATCAAAAAAGGAAGTAATAAAATAGAAATTCATGATGAGAAATATTCTTAGTGAAAACATCTTAATACTTTGGTGTAACAATAATTTATTTAACTTTTATTTAACTTATTCAGTACTCGATTCTAAGTTTGTGTTCCATCAGCTTATTAATCATTTATATTTTTTAGGACCCAGAAAATTTTCTGAACAACATTAATTCGGATAAGCTACTCCTATTTAAGTACAAAAATAGAGCAATAGACTATGATGGGCAAAAAATTAGTAGAACTCATTATTCATGGTCTCATGGAACAGCCAATATCGAGCAGTAGTGCCTCCAACAAAGTTGAGTTGTGAATTTCTACTCACTTATCTTCACACATAAAAATATATATTAAATATAAATATTCTTTTTGTAATGTGCTATAGGTACATGTACTTAAATGACAGATAATTTTGCAGTGAATAATTATTAAAAAATAATCAAAAATTTTCTTTTCATTTCTACTTTAAACTTGAATCCAGGATAGGCACTGATTGGGAAAACTGTGCATTAACCAGGAATTTTGAGTACCCCAAAAAATCCGGGATACGTTTTGAATTGTGCTCAATGTTACCAACTAGCCCCTTAAAAAATCAAAGATAATTTTACTTTTAATATCTTAAAGCTCATGTTTTGTTCAAAAATAAAATTTTTTATATAATTTATATTTATTCATTTGAAGCAGATGTGTTGATGGTTTTTCTTTTTAAATATTAAAGTTAGATTTAATTAATTTACGTACCAAAAAGTTATATTTTAGATATTTAACTTAGTAATTATGCAAACTTCATTGATATAATTAGTTGCTAATCGATATAAAAATGTTATAATTTATGGATACTCTAAATATTTCGAAAATCAAATTTGACGCTCCACAAGAAAAGGCTCGACGTTTTCGGTGCAAAGTCATACATATAAGGGAACATATACAAATTAATTCTTCATATTTTAGGCTTAGAATGTACACTTTAGGTCAGAAATTGAAGCACATGGGTGATTTTAGAGAATGTAACCTTTAAAAACCGCTTTACAAAAAACTAATTTAAACTTGGCAAATACTATAAGCTTACGTGTTATATTATTTATTTGAATGTAAAATTTACCCACCTGAATAATTTTTATATACGTTTAAAAGTAAACCAGGAAAAAATTATTCTTGAATAGGAAAGAGCCGGGATTTTTTTCGGAATTTTGAAGAGCACCTTGCAATCTTCTTATATTTTTGTTAAAAGGCCTCAATTAAAAAATTATCACTTTGCCATTTTGGCTTTGAGAGGCTTTTCCAAAAGAGGATGGGCGGGTGTACAACATAGCTTCTACAGAGAGACCTGGGCAAGTGCTTTCTAAAGGGAAGCTTCCAGACAGATACCGAAACTGCATGACAGCTCCAAAAAAAAATTGGACTAATAACGCGAGCAGGAAGAAACATCAAAGATGAAGATAATGACTCTAAAGAAGAATTTGATGTCTTTCGTAAGGATATAAAAAGTACATTTATTTTTAACTGCAGATAGCAATATTACTTATGTTCCTAATTTGTAATCACAGTTCTAGGCGAAGAAGGTTCAAAGAATGAGGCAGTACAATGGCTTACAAACAATTTTGAACCATGGGACTCAGTGGTCAGAGTCTGCTTCTGGTAACATCGAGTCGATATTTAAACATTGGCCTATTTTAAGGCAACCACGTGGATTAGAATTGGTATTATCAGAAAACTGATGCTATTTTATATTGAAATATAAAACTCTATGCCTGGTAAAATTATTTTTCTACAGATCTTCAGTGATTTTGTGTGTCAATTCGAAAGAGAAGGAAAGCTATGGATCCAATGGCCAAAGTTTTCCACAAAAATAATCACTTTAATGGCAAGTAAAATAAAAGATAAAACCGCTTTATCATTGTTGGCTACTTCGGAGTTGCCTGATATTCCTGAGGGTATGATTCTTAATAACAAACATTATAGCAAATTAAAGAAATTGTTAGACTCACTGAGAGCACATGCTTAAATGAGTAGTTTATTAGGAGATAAAATTATTTATGTTTAAAAACTGCTGATAATTTGTTGGATTTAAAGAAATGTGCAAAAGGAATGCAACAATAACCTTTTTAATAATTGATGAAAATTGGTGAAATTGAACAAAATGAAAATGAATGTTGTGTGTGTGTGTATGTGTGTTCAAACTAGATGCGTGACCAAACTATACTTAATAAGCTAGAGTTCTGACTATAGTACAATACAACTTTTTTGACAAGTGCCGTTAGAGAGTTAGTCGGCATCGTTTGCTTCTTGACTTACTATATCTACGAGGGTAGTTCAATAAGTCCTTAGAATGAAGTATAAAAACAACTTTTTTTGGGTAAATTTTTTTTTATTTTTCAACATAATCTCCTTGGAGCTCTATAC
>NC_046657.1:116304200-116327086 GCF_010883055.1 Belonocnema kinseyi | reverse complement strand
AACACGTAAACTCAGAAGATGTGGACTGTGACTGCACCATATATCTAGTCGGGAGTGGAGCTGACTGAAAACAGATGATTTGGAGCGATTCGCGCGCCATATGTTGGTCATTCTAAGGACTTATTGAACTACCCTCGTACAATGCGCCGATGATATTTCTGTGGACCTAATACAGTTATAATGACGTTACTTTTCTTTAATTTTATATATTTATGGATACAAAAATAATGGTATTTCTTTATAAATGTATGGAACTTGACACTTGAAGCTATAGCTTACAGCATTTAAAATCTTTCTGTGTTATATATGTGGAAATGAATTTGATAATCCATCATTTTTGGTGAGTCACTTTCATCTTCAGCACTTGTTGGCTTTAAGTAATCGGTATAAATGCAAACAAAACGATTGCGTCTGTGAATTTCAAAATGCTCACGCGTTTAAAAGACAACTGCAAAGAAAATATAATTCAGCTGATACAGAAAGTACAGTAATAAATCTGGAACTCAGTCAAACTGCTTCCATTTTTCCAACATTAGAAGAAATAAATTAAGAAACTTGTTCTGATGAGACATTGTTACATTATTACCCCATTTAAATTAACAAATTTAGTGAAAGATTCAGCTGTACATTTTCTGGCTAAGTTGCATAACCATAATTCCATTCCACGCATTGTAGTTCAAACTATTATAGAATATACCCATGATCTTCAGGAGGCAGGTCGCCTCAGTTTTTTAAATGAAAAAGTTTCCAATCTATTGGAAAGTGAAACTATCACTGAAGAAGATAAGAAAGATGTCAATATGATGTTTAAAAATTTTCAAAATCCTTTTGTAAATCTGGATGTGGAATATAAAAGATTGAAATTTTTTAAATCCACTAAATACTTTATTGAACCTAAAACTTACGTTATATGACAAACTGAAATTATGAAATTAGAAAATGGTATTGAAGTTTGAGTGCCAACAAACCTCATAGGTCAGATTATTTCAGTAAAAAAATGTGAAATGCTTTTTAGAATCACCTGGAGTTTTAAAAATAATTTTCGATTATATTACTTATTTAGAAAACGAACCAGATCCCAGTTTTATAAGTAATATTGTTCAGGGTAAACTATGGGCGAACATAAAACAGAAATATCCAGAACAAATTCTAATTCCATTAGGAGTTACTAGGCAGTCTGCTAAGTACCTGAAAATTCTAAGATATGGCATTAGTATTCACTAATGTGAACCATTTTCGCATTTACAAGTTACAGCACTGAGAAGCAACTAACCTCCGAGTTTTTTTTAATATGGAAAAATCTGAGTTTCGAGTTTTCGAGTGGCCGTACGAGCACAGTTGATGCTGAACGATCTGGGTGCCCAAAAGAGGTCACTACACCAGAAAATGTCGAAAAAATCCATGATATGATGTTGAATGATCCCAAAGTGAAATTGAGAGAGGTAGTTGATGCTATAGGCATATCATTGGAACGTGTGGGTAATATCGTGCATTCAGTTTTGGGCATGAAGAAGCTCTGCGCGCGATGGGTGCCGCCATTGCTCACAGTGGACCAAAAATGAATTCGTGTGACAACTTCCCAGCAGAATTTGGCATTATTTTCGCGTAAGCCGACCGAGTTTTTGCGCCGATTCATAACCATGGATGAAACCTGGATCCACTACTACACTCCTGAGTCAGCGCAACAGGCAAAACAGTGGGTTCCACCGGGCCACAGTGCTCCGAAGCGTCCAAAAACGCAACAATGGGTCGGAAAGGTTATGGCATCCGTATTCTGGGAATCACATGGCATAATATTCGTGGACTATCTTGAAAAAGGTAAAACCATAATCCGAGCATACTATTCATCATTATTGGACCGATTGAAAATCTAAATCGCCGAAAAACGACCGCATTTGAAGAAAAAGCCGCTTTATCATCACGACAATGCGCCTGTTCATTCATGCTTAGTTGCACAAGCAAAATTGCATGAAATTGGCTTCGAATTGGTTCCTCAGCCACCGTATTCACCAGACCTGGCCCCCAGCGACAATTACTTGTTCCCTAACCTGAAGAGATGGCTCACCGGTAAGCGTTTTTACTCAAATAAGGAGCTCATAGCTGAAACTGAGGCGTATTTTGGAGACCTTCTGATCGAGTACTTTTCGGACGGTATCAAAAAGTTAGAAAATCGTTGGATTCGCTGTATCGACCTAAAAGGAGAGTATCTTGAAAAATAAAACCGACTTTGGCCAAAAAAACGTCTCCGTGTTTCATTTTTCAGGGACTTATCAGACTGCCTAGTAACTTCGATGAATACGAAACAAAGAACGCACAGGGCTCTCACGCAGAGATTCAAAAATTAGGAGGGACTTACATTTTTTTCCTACTTTACCACCACAGTTTCGGGGTTCACTAAAAATATTTTTTCAACCTTCTTTTTTCATGACCGAGACAGAAAACAATTTGGAAATCGAGCATGTTTCAGAAAGCTCTTGAGGGAATTAATAGAATTAGAATCTAAAGGATTATTAATTAACGGGGTGCAAATTTTCTTCATCTGCGTGCTGATAATGGGGGATAATCTAGGGGTTCATAAAATCTGCGGATTAGTGGAAAGTTTTTCTGCAAATTATCCGTGTAGTCTTGTGTAGATAGTCTATATGTCTATATGTAAATATATCTATCATCTATAATCTATCCGTGTAATGTAGAGTCTGTAAGGTTAAGAAAGAAGATCTTCACAAACAATTTAGTGAAGATGAAAATTTGCTCCGAATTATTGTAAGTTATGAAGAGGATCTTCAAGGAAACCATGTTTCTAACACAGGAATAAATGACTATTGCATTTGGAACGATATACCATCTTATTACATATTTACAAATAGTTACCTTGACATGGTGCATGATTATTAGGAAAGTGTATGTCCGTTTGATTTAATTGGAATACTTTCATTCTATATTATACAAAAAAAGTTATTCACTATTGACGAAATCAATGAAAAAATACTGTCATTTAACTATGGTCCATTTGACATTGATAAAGTTCATTTCCTAAGAAAAAGATAAACTCGTAAATGGTAAATTAGGCTTCTCTGTTTCAGAAACAGCAATATTTGTTAAGTACTTGGGCTTAATGATTGGGGATCTTATTTCTGAAGATGATGAGCATTGGGATTTGTACATACATTTGCGTGAAACAGGCAATAACTTTAGGTTGGGACAGTTTCATAAGGACAGCGTTCCTTTTCTAAAAAGCCTTATTTCAGATCACCACAAACTTTACATTAGTCTTTTCGGAGAAGTTTTAAAACCCAAACATCATTTTCTTCTGCACTACCATCAAATAATAGAAAATATAGATCCGATTATTAACGTTTGTTGCATGAGAACCGAAGCAAAGCACAGACCTTCGAAAATAGCGGCTCATTTGTTCAATTCATGTGTAAACCTACCATTCACTGTAGCAACTAAACATCAATATCAGATGTGCTATAACTTCATGTGTCAAGATTCCCGTACCTTCTACGTAGAGTTGAGTCTCACTTAAATTCTGCAATGTTAAAAATAATATTAAATTTAATATACCCATATGTATTAAAATTAATGTATGAAGTATATGAAATCGCCATTAAGAGCGGGTACATTAAATTTCATATACATTCATGTTAATCACTTACAAGAAAAATCATATAATTTCATTTTTCACAGATTTATCATATGTTTAGCTATAATTTTTTATGCTTAATAATAAAACATGATACCTTCTTCCTGTTAACCAAAAAAAAATTGTATATCAAGTCGAAAAGTTCAATCAAGCAAATAAATAACAGACTTAATCTACAATTAACTGTATTGGATTTAATTTTTGACCATTTAGAGAAAAATTAGGAAAAGTTTCACCCGTACATTGCGATTGCACTTACATTATAAATAACAACTGAGTCTACGAATTCTAGATTATTAATTTCATTGAGAATATTTGACAAGATTTTAAAAAATGAAAGTAAGTTGAGTTTTCACGCACATTGCTATACTGACCTGTATATTAAATTTAATACACATGTATATTAAACCTCATACAGATTTTTCTAACAGTGTGTGTGTGATGAAGAATTAGCTCGTTTTTGACGTTATTTACACTCGAATTTTGCAGCTGATTCTGTTGCGAGTTCCGTATCTTGGGTTTAATATGAAAATGTAACTTATAAACCTTACATGATGTTAACAATATCAACGGATGACCAAATTCTACCAAATTTTGCTCAAATTATTGAAATCTTAATTGATTCTAAACGACAATGCATTTTCATTGCAAAAAAACTATAGGTTTTTTTACTCATGTCGGGGCATGCAATGTGTATTTAACTAGTAAATTAGTTTCAATAGCTATAGCTGCTGATAAACTTTTCGCAAAGTTCCCAACGACCATTCAAAATTTAGCAGAGGGTAAATATTACGTTGTGATAATGAACGTTAAAAGAGACTCTGCATAAAATACATATGTAATTTTTATTTTTGTTAACTAGGGTAAATGCCATAGGAATCTTGATGTCAATTTCTTAGAATTTTGAAGTTTAAAAAAAAAAATTTATTAGAAGTCTGAATAAAATGTCAATGAATTAAATTACATTTTATTTATACTTCTGATAAATTACATTATTTTTAACTGAAAAATTCTAAAACTCAATGGCTTTTGTCAGTAGTCATATTGTTTTGAAAATTATCTTCTTATACCATCTATTTCGAAACATAATTTCCTTTAACGTTAACTCTGAGCGAGCTCGAAAAGGGGTTAGAGTTACGGGAAATTCCGTAAGCATAGGCAGTGCGTTATTTATAATTAAAATTCCAATGTAACTACTATCCTTCTTGTATGAATTTCATAATAAAATTATAATATGCAGAATGATTCTTATTTTTATATGTGCTCAACTACAGTTTCAAATTCATATTTTGTGCAGTAATATTAGGCACGATATTTTATTGAATTAAAAAATTGCCAATAAGAATTTCTTTGATTTAATAATTACAAGTATATGATGTCTTATATATAAATGCGATATAAACAATAATACAGCACATATTCTAGAAATATCCGCTTTATCAAAATGTTCGATATTGAAATAAGCAAATCATTTTATTGAATCAAACAAAATCCTTTACAAATAAAAATAAAAATTTATTTAAATCGAGCAAAATCTGCAATTAATTTAAAACAAAAAAAAGTTTAATTCAAACAAGAGGTGTATTTCATTCAAACAAAATATATATTCGAATCAAACATATATGGTCTACCGAAAAATTTGTTTAAATCAAACATATGTATCTTTGACTGTATAGCAAAGAGAGAATATATTTGATTCAAGCATAATATATTTGTTTTAAACAGATATTTTTCTCAGTGAAGCTTTCAAGACGCTGGCACGCTATAAACTTATAAATCCTAAACCCACAAACCCTAATCCAACAAACCCTGAGCTACCATACCTTAATCCTACACACCACTATCCCACAAACTCCAAGCTTGCAAACTTAAAGCCACCAATGTGAAGCCCACAAACCTTAACGCTTAGTGTATGTGAGCTTGGGGCTTATTGGCTTAAAACTGAAGGCTTGAGGTTTGTGGGCTTAGGGTATGCGGATTTGAGTCATGTTGGTTTGACTTTGTGGACTTGGATTATGGGCTTAGTATTGATAGGCTTACGATTTTGGGCTTGTAATTTGTGAACTTAATATTTGTGGGTTTGAGTTTTATGCGCTCAAAAATACCTAGAAAATATGTGTGTTTTTTTGAAATGTACGGGAAATTTAGTTGATTTTTATGTGGAAAACAAATTTTCCAGTTTTTCACGACTTACGGGAAATCCTTAATTTTTTCAAACAAATCTTGGTAAGATTCGGACAGAGTGGTCAAAAATACATTAAAGTCACATAAGAATGTTTAAATTCGAGGAATATTCGACTCAATGGATTCGACGGATTCGAATTCAGCGGCCAAAAATACATATAGTAGATGTTACATTGTTCACGTTGATTTTTTCGTGTGTTTTGTGGTCCTGCGTTTTAATTAAGTTCGAAACACGAGATACGTGATGAGAATGTGCTCGTTAAAGCCGAAAGAGCTTCACATAAGACAGAATTCACAATCATTTAAAAGGTTTGTGAAAAATGTGGAAGGGTACAAACATCGAGCGCGTAGCGCGAGGTAAATACATTATTGAGCACGAAGTGCGAGATCCATTAGATAGGCATGTGCCCTGAATGCGCTCAAAATTGTGAACGGAACGAGCCGCGCCCCATAGCGCACGATAAGAATTTGCACCCACAGTGGGCAGATTTTTTGTTTTATTTTGATTTGAAAAGTTTTTAAATTAAAATTTTCTAAATATAATAAATTTAAAACATGTAAAATATTAGTATTTTCAAAGAACCAAGATTTCGATTAGAGTATGGTAAGCGTGGTTTTGGCGAAATTCAACGTCTTGCTACCATCATAAATTAGGTTAGGTGGATGTTACCTCGTTTCCGCTCTTACTAAATTCACATCAAAAATAGTCAAGCTTGGCAATTTTGGCAGTTCAAGTTCATTTATGATAAATTTTAATTACCGATGAGGTATTCTATCATATTCAGATGTTATACCAAAAGCGATTATCTATTGCTGATCTGACAACGTGTCAAGGCCCTATCTTTGGTGGTGCCCAATAAAAATGTATACTACATGTAACATCGTTTAAATACAAGAATATAGCTTTTTTGCTGCAAATTGCAAATAGTTGAATAGGGTCGGGTGGCCACCCCTATTCATAAAAGTTTTAAAAATATCCAAAATACTGAAGAAATTTCAAGTGCATTTCAGAATAATTTAAAATACTTAAATGTTCAGAGAAGTCATCATTACGAATATGAATGCAAACAGCTATTAATACATGCATATTTCAAGATTGTTAAGCTAGTGTTGCGTTCCGGTAATCGCCGTAATTACGTGATTACTCTAGAAATGTAAATTAGACGCTACTGTTAGTTAATCACAGTACGTTTGGGCGTCGAGGAAATCCGTCTCCTTGTGCGTTGCCTATTAATCTCTTGACCCACCCCAATCTTAACATCCTCACTGTTAACTTGCTTTCTCTCGGTTCTGCCCTTATTTGTCTACCGGCATCCGGAAACTTCCCTTAAAATATCGCATTTATTTGATCATTTGTCCGAGGAAAAACAAGCGAATTTTCCAAAGGTTTAACGTAAATAGTTCCAAATGAATATTTTAACCTTGCGGATAAGAATAGTGCCTAATAGATCTCCACTCATGATTATCATTTTGCTGTTGAATCGTCATGACTACAGTGGAGTAATAAATTCTGTAGATGGAACTCACGTTTGTTATCCAGTATTTTACATACCGACAGATAGGACGAGGGTAGATAGGCGAGCTTAGTCTACTCTCCGAAACAGGGTCGTTGTGTCGATACCCATGTACATGCAGAGATCCATGACATTATCTCAGTATGACACGTCAAGCGTAGCGCCATAACAAATTGAGTCGTAAAGACGAACCGACGTATGTACAAGCATCACGTGTTCGTTTCAGACTATCTCGTATATTCTCATTCTGTCACTCCTCAATGAACCATTCGCGCAATCGTTTCTTCATCACCCTACTTTTATTCTTTCAATATTGCTATCAACTTCTTTTCCGACATAAAAATACTTGCGACACATCGCAACGTTTTCACAAGACATAGTAAAGCATGTTAAAAATTTTACGAGTATTTGGAACATTTTATATCCTCCTATTGTAATGCGACTGTAAAAGAGAAAATAAAAAATTACGTTAACATACGACTTACGGTGGCTTTCTGTATAGACGAATGATGTCGCGCGAATCAAATCTCGCACTTTAGTTTATGACTGCTTCTCATTGGATCTGATAGCGCCTTTTCCTGTTGCGAGAAAAACGTGACTCATGACAGTAAGGACAACAAGCGCTGTAAATCGCGGCGACTTGATAGACTTGGCCGCCTGGTCGATGTGACTTGCGCTTTAGAAAATATTGTTTACCATCTATTATAATTGCGGATGATTTAAAAATAATAGAGCTTGTTCTAAAATTTGTGGAGATAGGGAAAAAATGCAATGTTTATTTGAAATTTTGATTTAACATATAATTTATAAAAAATATTATTTATCACAGGCTTCACAACCTTTTTCTTAAGTGACAAAATATCCAACGTATGGCTAACGTATATCGAACGTAATTTTTTAAACCTACAATTTTTTTATCCTTTTTGATCAGTGTTGCCAGATTTACGGCAAGTATCATACATGTACGGTAATTTTGAGTAATGTAGGACTCACTATTACCGCATAAAAAAGTACGAACATTGTACGTAAATTTCGATCGAGTACGATCTTATTTTTTATGATAAATTTAGTGGTAGGGTTTGTACAATCCCCCGCACGAATCGCAAGCAAGAATATTAATTACATTTTGCAGGTTTTGATAACTATTTTTAAGTTCTTTTCCATAATACATTTGAATCTCCCACTATATTTCACTAAAAATCGCAATTTTCTGCATTTTATACAGCAAAATGAGTTTTTTATGTCCTGTATAATTAAAATACTTAAATTAAAAATCTAATTTGAAAAACGCGCACATTTCACCAACTATATATCAGTGGGTACTGATTATAATCAGTACGATAAATTTATTTATCCAAGTACGGTAATTGCACGGTAAATTTACAGATCCTCGTACGATAATGGCGTTCTACCAATCTGGCAACACTGCTTCTGATGGACAGTTAATATTATTTGTTTAAAATTCATGTTTTTGGTTCAGGATTCAAATATTTTTGCTTCAACTCAACTAGATAATTTTTGTTTGGTTTTAGGTTGAAGATTTAACTATTTAATTGCAAATTTTCAGGAATGAAAAAATATAATTACAGTAAACTAATCAGTTGATTATTGAAGTGTTATGTTAAAAATTTATGTATTATATTGCAAATGTATGTATTTTCTTCAAATTTGTCTCTGCCTTGAAAATCCATTTTTTGGGCAAAGATGTAGCCTTTGGCTGAAAATTAATCGGTCTTATTTGAGGATTCAGGCATTTTAAAATTTCTTTTGGTGAAATCCAGTATTCCTTAACCTATAATTAAGTTAAAAATTCAACTATTTGGTTGTAAATTAAATTATGTCTAATTCAGTCTTTTTATAGAAAACTCGTTTTTTCTATATAAAATTAATTTTTTGTGGCACATTTCATCTTTCCATATTAAAGGAGGTAAATTTCCGGTTAAAAATTCTGAAATTTTCGTGTCATATTCATCTTTTCAGTCCTTTTGATGGAAAATTAGTCTTCTTTGTTGTACAAAATTATCCAGTCCATTTCTTGTGCAAAAATTATCGGTGTTGGCTTACAAGTTTACCTATTAAGTTTCAAATGTCCAAGAATGAAACAAATATAAGCGCAGTGAATATGTATTTATTTTATTGCAAATCTGTCTTCTGGTTGATAATAAATTTTTTGGGCAAACATGAAACTTTTTGTTGAAAATTAATCTTTTTTTAGATGACCTGGTCGCCTACTTTAAGTCGCCCCGTAGGAAAACCACAATGTACTAATCGCGCGCGGGACTTGTTTCACGCAAATCAAGTAATGTGTTTCTGTCGCCCATACGTTAACCCAACTAAGCTAGTACGAAACGAACTGTTATCTTTAACGGTCCCAAAGAAACAGTTCACCAGCGATGCTAGGGCATACTTTGCCTCAAATTTAAAAGTCGTGTTCTTCGATATTCTTAAAATTCTGGTAACATGTTTACCTATCCAACAGTATATTGATCAACAGTATTATTGGCAGACCAGAATTGCAAGGCCTCTCCAGGTGGTGGTAGTTGAATTTTCCAACTCAAAGTCTGATGGGTACACTAAGAAAGAAGAATCAAGGTACGCTAACAATAGTATATTGTCATACGTGTGGGGAGAGAAAATTTGACTCATGCTGAAAACATTCCATGAGTTCAAAGTCCCTGTCCCCAAGTGTACCATAACCTATTCTTCATCATAACAGGATAAAAAAACTATACCTCGTATATGACTACCCTTTAATTTTTTCATGTATTCCAGTCACTTTAAGCGTGAATATCTCAAAGAGAAAAAATGTTAAAGAAAACTAGTACAGTGCATGGTAATGTCTCTTTATTTTTGCTCTGATTGCATGCCTTTCTGTTATTGTGAAAAAATCTGGTGAGGAACTGTCAGCCGTTATTTATCGAAAAGCACCGAAATAATGCGCTTGGAGTAGATAGGTCAACTTTTAGAAGCTTCTGTATTGTAAAATTTGACTACAATATTTCGATGTTTTTTTTATTTATTCTTCAAAGTCTTAAGAAGTTATATCTTTTTTAAACAATTATTTTCATAAACGTGACTATAAAGTGATTTTCAATTTAAAAATATCTTCAGTACTACTGCACCTAGGACAACGAACGAAATATAAACGAATATATTAATTTTCTGTTAATACAACCATACCCGTGTGGAAATTTTGTTGCGGGCCTAACTGGGCCCAAGCCTGGTAAAACTAGGCCCTGGCCTGGTGATTAAACCTGGATCAAGCTAGAATGAAACGCCGAATCTGACCAGGGCCTGGCTCGATCTCCAGGCTCGATCGCCGAGCCTGGCCCAAGCTCTTAGCCTTAGTTCAGTATCGTTCCCTAGCCATTTTATTATAAGACTGCGTTTTTTCATGATACTATATATGGAACCACTACCAGAAGAATCTGTGATATCCTCAACCTTATCAACAAGGGGATCTTTATTTACTCCTGGTAGGTTGGATTTATGATATTATCCTTACTTAAAAAGGCATTTCAATTTCGGGTTCATTCAGTAACATTTCGTAGGTTTAATCAAATATATACATTATACAACCTTTAATTTTTGTATAATCAAAATTTTGAACATTCTTTATTCGTTTTTAAATACATAAATAATTGTTTGCGTCTGCATAAATGTAATATACTTACAAGATCTTTATTTAGGGGTTAAAATTACCCTACCGTAATGTCTACATATAATTTCAAATTAACATACTTACTTTCGAAATCCACACTAAGTATGGAATAGTACTTCTTGTCCGATGTCTCCTGACTCTACGAGTGCTTTCTATTATTTTAGGAATTCCGCGACTTTTGAAAATGACACCCTTGTAAGCGAACACAAATTTGCGTAGAGCATATTGGATAATTACAGAATAATCCAACGACATCTAACATACATTTTAGGAACTGTGCTACTACTTATCTAGCCGGGCTTGAGGTCAAGCCATTTAGAAATACAATCTAGAGCCAGGCCTCGGGCCCCCGGCCTGGCCCAAGGCTGGAACCGAGAAGATAACGGGCAATTTCTGCACGGGTATAAAAACGTTCGATCAATAATGACGCAGCAGAGATGTTTGCTTCATTGAAGTGTATAGCGGTGCATTAAAAGGACCAGGCGGGCTTCTGGATCCTTAGTTATCCTAAGTTCATTGTTTGTATACAATTTATTTGTATAGTGTTAATACTTTTCCTTTTCCAAACATTAACAGCCCTGGTTCGTTTTGGTAGGTGCAGTAATATCGAAGATAATTTTTTTTCTGTGTACGTCCACAGTTAGAAGTGTTTGATCTGCGCACATAAAATGTTAGTTGCGTGGCTTCTGTGCACACCTAAATGTCGACGTGCACAATTGGGAATATTTTTTACAGAGGAAGTAAGAATGCATTTACACACTGAGTGTAGTACTGGATCTGAAAAACGGTAATATCCGCTAAATTCACCTCCTCTCCTGTCCACCCATGTTCCCGGAATCCGATTTCGCATTACTTTAGGAACATGAGGGTAAGGCATACCTTGGCATCTGCCAACTTAGACTTCTTACACCTACCCCAGCCATAATTTACGCATCGTCCTCAGTAGCGTAACTACGTCGCGCAACGGTTACGTCGGCCTTTGGCATTATGTTTGGATGTGGCTAGTTACTACTAGTTACTACTAGTTACTACTAGTTACTACTAGATTCAGGATTCACCCACATTAATGGTACAAGGCTAGCACCGCGGCATGCTTTCGTATTCCGCAGCCCTGTCTCCCTCTTAGCCGAACCTCCATCAGCCTCTTGTCCGATCAGGATCTTCGCAACTTGCCGCTATGTAGCTTGTGCCCTCGGCCGGTTTTATAAGTACCGCATTGCATCTACGTTATCTCTGTTTGCTCCATATTCCTCATCGGTTTGGCTGTAGCTGTTATTAAACTGCCGTCACACTTTTCCGGTTCCTCGAAAAAATATCCCTATAATTATAACAGAAATAATGTAGGTCAAGTACCTTTCCCTTTCCAATGTCTTGTAGAGGGCAGCAACGCAGGCCTATGAATAGTAACAACAAAGTTGGGCTACCCCTTCCCTTTTCCAACGTCACGTAAGGGGAAGCACCGCTTTAAATGGCCACAGAAATAATGTTGGTCAAACCAATACCCATTTCCAAAGTCACATAAAGAGGCGAAGGCTTATTTTCAAAGGGTATTCTCAACGTCGTGTATTTTTATAATATTCATTATTTTGTTTCAAAGTTGCTTTGTAAATGTTCAATTTTTAATTAAATGAATGGCAAAAAAATTAATTGTATAGTTTTTTGGGTTGCTCAATATTAAGTTAATATTTTTATTATATAATGTGTAATTTGTAGTTTTGCTTTTAAAACAATTTATATTTTTTTATTTAAATTCATTAATGCGAAATTATTTTTCATTTTTGTTGGTACAGATATTTTTCTACTCCCAATGTAGATTTTCTTGAATTCAAGTAGCAATGACAATGTGTTGGCGCTCCGAGCTTTATATTTTAGGTCAGGATCAATCGGTTGCATGATCGCCTTTTCCTGACAGAAGGGAGTTCGCTCAAAGAATCTTTCAGTCCTCCCGTTTCACGGTAGGAGGGAGCAAGTTCGCTTTGTGTCGGTAAAAAAAAAGGAAAAGTTCGCGACTATAGTTTGGGTTACCGACATGATTTATGTATCCTATTCATTCTGATAACTCTTAAAACCGGTGGCCGCAATACATTGTATGTACCTCATATTCTTTGTCGCGTTTACGGTGAACTGAGTCACTCAAATGGTCCCAACGCTATATTCTCCGTTACAATTCTTCTGGCTGTGATTTCGCGTACAAATTACTCCTTTCCAAGTCTCGACGGATTGACCTATAGCGGAAGAAGTTTTCTCAAAATTTCAAAATACAAGAGAGACTTTCAAGGTGTCATGGACCACTAAGTTGTACGCAAATCAAAATTCTGGTAGATGTACGTAAGAATCTTAGCGGTTGTCGGTATGGTTGGATTGGGCCTGATGAACCGGGTTCGTCGTTTGGATAATGCCGAAATTTCGAGATATCTTAATCCAATTGCTTATTCTTAAATTCAGTATCATTCTCGATATGAACTACTTCCTGCGCCCTCGACCGAGACACTATCAGGTTCGCGAACGTTTTTCTGATAGTAAACCCGTTTGCAGTACGAATCTATATGCATTCCATCCACTTGATGAAGAGACCTTGGAACACCAAAATATACTTATGGCCAGCCTTACTCTTAGGCAAAGGGCCTATGGCGTCCCCGGTCACCCCTTATTGCACTGCTATCGGTCTTGGATTGATTGTAAGCGTTGTAGGTACCACGCGTCCTGCGTATCTTCCCTGTTTGACACCGATGTCTATTCATCCTCCATCAACCCTTGGCATTCAATTCCGCATCGCGGAAGTCGACCGGACGGGTTCCTCAGATTATTTAGCCACCGAAAGCGAATGTGGTCAGTTTTGAATCTAAAATAGAATTTTCGAGAATTTTTCGGATTTCCCACACAACTGCAAGATATTTGCGCTCCGTAACGGTATAGTTTCGCTATGCAGGGAGGAGTATAGGTGCCTCCGCAATAGCCCTTTTTAAACAATCGAAGGCCTACTGCTGTACCTCACGCCAGTGCCACTTAACTTCAGACCGAAACCGTCGCGTCAATGGTTCGGCTACTGTTGCGAATATTTATACAATCCGCCTTTACCGCATTTACTCGAGTTCGACCTCAAGGCCATCCTTATTGACGATATATGCTACATATCCTACTTCTGAGCAGCAAAACTAGATCTTCTCCGAATTTAGTTGTACTAAGAAGCAAACTGTTATTTGTTTCTTGGTCCTATGCGGAACGCTGCGTTGCGTTACTTTGGGTTGAGGCTCAAGAAATGTAAAAGCAGCAGTGTTTGACTCACCAATTAATATTAAAAACCCAAAATAATGCGTTGGCGGCATAAAAGTGTGGAAACTTTTTGAAAATATTTGTGGCCATAGAACTTGCAAGAAAGCAAGCCGTCAAGCGCTCATTCTCGCTCTCTCGTATCTTATTTTTACTTTGTGGTTGGACGTTTTACGTATTTAAACTTCCGTGAGACGAAACATGGAATATGAACTGTTTTTTGACGTTGTAAATGTTAGCAAGAGCTTCCCCTACCTAGCATCCACTAAGGGCTATATATTGCAGAGCGTAAGACCCGTTAGGTCAGTTCGATTAATTACTTAGCACGTCATTGTATTCTAATGTTGTAATAAAGAATCGTGATATCTTATAGAAGATATCACATGTTCTTAAAAAAATATCTTGGTTTTTAAATCATTACATTTGGCGATCCTGCCAGGATTGACTTTTCGATCTTCAAATATCTGTGGATAATTCAAGGAGAATCCAATACAAGTCAATGCATTTGTAAGGCCTGGAATCTAAGGACCCAGGAAAAAAGAATTCTATGGAGTTCAACATAAAGGAACTCCAGGATATGGCCACGGTCAAATTCCGTTAACAAAATTGAAAGGGTACGAGATATACTTCGCTAAAACCCTACGCGGCCCGCAATCAGGAGAAAGACGCACCTGCGTGAAACCGCAGCCAAGCAGCCCGCTCAACAACAGAGATAGCAGAGCCAAGCAGCTGACTTAGCAACAGCGATAGCAGAGTGACGCATCGCTCATCCAGAAGCATCCTACTAACGGTGTCTGATGTCCACTATCTACAAACGATACCACCGAAGCGATAAACTGCCACCGTAAGCATTTAAGCAATGATAAAAATTATCTGGAACTCCAAAGAGTATAAGTCTCCTTTATGGTCTGAGGAAGGTAACAAATAGAAAATCATAGTTAATTTTCTGTTCGGTGGAGCAAAGTTTTGGTAGTTTCGTTGTTTACTATACTTCGTATGCTCACAATCTCTGGAAATCGTCAATAAAAATAAAATAACCTTACTTTGGAATAGATACAAGTTTGTAGCAACTTGTGTCTCCATTGCACTGTATTAAAATACTTAGAAGTACACACATCTTCGTACGCGTAAGGAACACACCCGAAAAAAAAGATAAGCCCATAGACACTACACTGGCGTTTAATAACTATAGGGCGGCCACAGAGTACAGATCTGACGCAACAAACGGCGACTCTTTCTTTCCCCCAGACGATATCCTATTACACTCCGCGGCAATGACTTCACGCACGCAATCACCAAGTCGAGAACAGCTCTATACTCGATGCACTCTTGAGTTATTACTACAAATCATTTAGAAAGTCGACGATCTTGCCCCTGAATATCAAGTATTAAAACAAACAGACAAAATCAGAACTGAGGAAATTTCTAAGCTAGCAGTCAGAGTAGGACTGCCAGGAGATATTGAAACTGACCCACAACCATACCAATGAGACGCAATGAAGGAATCCCAGCCAAAGATCTTATTAGAGCCATCCGTCCTTTAAATGGACAAGACGATATGGGCGTCGAGGACTTTATTAAGACCGTCACACGAATAAGATCACAGTGTTCTCAACCAAATCACTACTAAACTCAAATATGCAGTTCAAGCACAATCCCCTACACAGTAAAAAGAAAGTGTTAATGAAGCACTAATATCAGGGTACCATGTACCTGCAACAAAAATTACCCTTGCGGTGCGAATGCTGCACCGTAATGTAGGGTACAGATTCCCAATCACTTGGGGTACGAAGCACCTACTACTTTGGATACGTCGTGTCCGCTTCTTGGGGTACGAAATGAAAAATTCAGTATCGACGCATAGTCTACGCGTTCGTAACTTCTTAAATACTTCTTAAATACTTTTCAAGATTTGAAATAACCATGCCTAAATGCATTATTTATTATTTTGACAGCTTTGCTAATTGCATGTCATGGTCATTGATGTTTAGCAGGTTCGTTGGTCGCACTTTGTAAAATTGAGCCATTAGGTATTTCAGATCAAGTGCGGGTATCCAAGATGTCTGCACGCTGAGGGGCCAAAAATAATACTAAATACATGGGACTAAACTTTATTTTTATAATATCTTTGAAAATAATTATTTTTCACGATATGTGTATTCAGTCTATTTAACTAGTTAATAACTATTTAATTTAATAATGAAATTGATATGTTTTTTGTAACTATAAAAAATATTTTTTTCTAAAGTTATAAACTAAATTAAGTTTTATCCTCCGGGATTTGTATTATTACTTGGCCCTCATTGTACATACATCTTGCCAGGTGACGTTACAACTTGAAATACGTAATATTAGGAATCTTAGCTCATATATAACTGGAGGGAACCAGTCAATAGCAGAGTTATTGGCAAACTGAAAGAGACAGACTATGAGTTAGCGGGATAAATTATCTCTCGCGAGTAGCGATCTGATTGGCTGTTTACCGCTCACCTATAAATGAAGGTTAAATATTTTAAATGTATGCGCAAGTAAAGAGCTATTTATTGAGCAAAATTGAAAAGACTAATCGTGCGAGGCAGAACATATGGATGCTACATTCCCCAAGCATGAAGTTGTTCGATATTTAAGATGAAAAGGTCTTTCTATATGCATGATAATAACATCTTTAGATTTGGCTGAATTAAAAAAAAAGCATTAGGAAAATGTTCAAATCCAATTCGATCAAAATAAAAACTATTTGATCAAATTCTCTATTACTGGAATTTAATCTAGAAAGTTTAAAATATTTTTCAAAGCATTACTTTATTGTTAAATTTAAATATTATGATACCATTTTAACATTATTATTATTTATAATAATAAGTTTGGCAATAAATAATGCCTTGAAAAATATAATAAACATTCTAAACATTCAGGCGTTAGAAAGAGAGATCCAATAAACTAGATTAGTGG
Organism: Belonocnema kinseyi; assembly: GCF_010883055.1. Taxonomy (NCBI): domain Eukaryota; kingdom Metazoa; phylum Arthropoda; class Insecta; order Hymenoptera; family Cynipidae; genus Belonocnema; species Belonocnema kinseyi. The sequence goes on along the minus strand of NC_046657.1, from coordinate 116,309,859 downwards.
GCATCGAAATCCCACCCCTGGTAATTTCAATCATGCTCATACCTCAAAGCCTAGTTTCACAAAGTGGAATACGCATGCCTTCAACTTTTGTAAGACCATGGCATGCTTGACAATAGCTGCCAAAATTTCAAAACAGTAACATTTGACCTTTCGTACCCCACCGCCAAGGTATTTCATGCCCTACATATTCGGTACGTCGTTCCCCAAATTCGAGAGATATCTGAATTCTTACCGAGGTACAGTGAACACCGTTATAATTTTACCTGCGACAATATATACCCCCAAGTTTTTACTGTGTACAGACGAAGACGAAAGGAGAATTAGATAAAAATTGAAGATCAAGAAAGTCTCAACCGATACATGATAAATCTCAGAAGGAAAATACGAGTACAAGTTCAGTCTATGAGACCAAACAACATCGTAGAAGCACAAAAGGAAGCAACCGAATATGAAATGTGGTTAAGAGACGCCCAAACTGCAAGAAATGCTCCTCCTGCACTAAAACCCTCACCCCGCTTCATGCCTCGACCAATACCTCCCGTACGCCAAGGAGCTAATACGTCAGAAAGCACAGGCGCTAAAGCACTGAACAAAACTATACCTTTGGCAAAAAGAGCAAAAATGACATGCTATAAGTGTGGAAAAATTGGACACTTCGCAGCCCAGTGTTACTCAAATAAAACGAAAAATTTTAAACCAGGCCAACACCAAAAGAAACTCCCACAAGTAAGAAGTATATTAGATGAGGAATTGGAACCATTTTAGGAAGAAATGTCCCAGGAAGAAATGGAGGAACAAATTCAGTACGAGGAATCAGCAGAATCTCTACCATAAGTGGAGAACTTTAATCAATACGAGGAAGAAGTGATGGACAGGAATATAAATTACTATTAGACACAGGAGCCACGACAAATCTAAATTAAAAAAGGAACCATTCCCAACCTACCAGCCTTTAAATATAAAACGAAATTTGCTATGTGAAACTATCTGCAATACAAAAATTAGGCATGCCATTTAAATTATTTCGGCAAAGTTCACCTATTCCATTTAGTCAATGACGATTTCCCATTATTAGAAGATGGAATTATAGGTCAGCCTTTCCTCAATAAATTCTCTCGCCACGCAATAACACCAACCGACCTTATGGCGGATAATATTAAAACACCATTCATTAAAGAGAAAGAATACCTAGCAACCAAAACAATCAAATTATGTAAAATATCTATCAACGAAGAAGACGAACATATTTGGATTGAAAAGCATGAAAATATTCCTGATGGCATCTACACCATCCGTCAAGGAACAATCACCGTGCCATACTACAATTACTCGGACAAACCCACTAGAGAAATTAATAACCCACAGTTCGAGAAAATTAAGACTTTAAAAACATTCAACACAAAAATACCATGCATAAGGAAAAATCCATTAACCTTGAAGAAGGAACAGAATAATTTTATGAAAAACAGGATAAATTCCAGGAACTGCTTAATAACTCCAAATCAGACCACATAAAAAAGGAACAAAGGAACATTATACATAAAATCCTAGCCAAATACTACCCAGATCCACACTAACGGAGCACGAAATTATCCTTAATTCTGGTAAAGTTATTAATCTAAGATCACACAAACTCGCCGAAAAACATAGAGAGTTTGCTCTGGAAGAAACGCAAGAACTTCTCGACAAGAGTATAATAAGACATTCCCAATCTCCTTTTAAATCACTTTTAAATCACCTTTTAAATTCACAGCCTTTTCAACACAACAGGGGCATTTTTAGTACAATCGTATGCTTTTCGGCAACTTGAACCCACAAAATGTGAATACCTAAAACGCAAACTCGAATATCTTGGCCATGTCATAACCAAAGATGGTGTCAAACCAAATACTAAAAAAGTTGGAAAATACGTAATTTCAAACAACTCGAAACAACTAAGGACGTACAATCATTTTTATGTCAAGCGGGTTATTACCGAAAGTTAATAAGAAATTTCTCCACTATTGCAAAGCCTCTAATGAAACGGACACAAAAAGATATACACTTTAATTGAACATCATCATGTGAAGCATCTTTCACAACATTCAAAAAAGCCCTAACGTCGGCACCATTCCTGAAGTTTCCGTATTTCAAAAAATAGTTTACCCTAACTGCTGACGCACCTAACTACGGACTAGGGACAGTCCTTTCTCATGAAGGGCACCCATCCCTCTTTATCTCCAGAACCCGAAACAAAGCCGAGGAGAATTACACTACGAGTGAAAAAGAACTCCTCGCTATTGTTTAGGCAGTCAAAGGCTTACGGCAATAGCTTTTAAGTAAATAATTGAAAATCCAAACCTACCACAAAGTTCTTCTTTGGCTCCACAATGTGAAAGACCCAAGTTCTAGGATTGTACGGTGAAGATTGCGTTTAGAAGAATACAAATATTCAATTGAGTATGTCAAAGGAAAGGAAAACAAGGTAGCCGACTGCCTTTCTAGACTTTTCGCGATTTACAATGACGATATAGGAAAAGTATTTGCAAGACACGCAAAGCCTGACGCTAGAAGAGGCAGAAGATCAATTACCAGACATAGAAATTTTCAATACACCAGTCAATACACCAATTCCTGGAAAAATTAAAATTAAGCCTAATGCTATGGGAAAACTATGGAAAACTATAAGAAAAGAAGACCTACCACCATACAATGCAGAACAATCGCTAAGAAAACTAAGATTGTTAATAGAGGAAATTCTAGCAAGGAAACTGTCTTTAATTAGATTATCAATCGGAGACCCATTAATAAATCCCTTAGAAAAATAATTACTCCAGGAAATGATAGAGTTTATATCCACTGTGTACCCCGATCTAAGTTTCCTCATGTTTCACAAACACCAGAGAACTAACTAAGAAAGAAAAAGAGAAAGTCATTAAAAACCTGTCCAATTTGTCGGCGCCACGAAACAACAAGAATAAAATATCAAATGGAGAGCATAATACCCGACGTCCCACTGAAGCCTAATGTCAAAATGTCATTAGATATCTACAGACCCCTCCCAGAAACACATTGTGGAAACAAATATATCCTAAGTATACAAGACAGATTAACAAGATACACTCTGTTATTACCCATGAAAGAGGAAACCTCCAGATCTATTGTTACCCAGATGATAGATCATGACATCTACATATTCGGAGCCCCAAAAACAATACTGATGGCTCAAGGTCAAAATTTTGTATCCGACATGATGCAATTATTCGAGGAAACACTAAATATCAAACCTATTAAAACAACATCGTTCCATCCACAATCTAATGGAAACATTGAGAGGGTGCACTCCACATTAGGCAACTTGATCCGGACAACAATAAGCGTAAATAATAGAAATCGGGATGACAACCTGAAATTTGTAAACTTTGTAATAAACACCACAAAAAATCAAATGACAGGATTCTCGCCCTACGAACTCACGTTTGGTATGGAACCCAACATTCCATCTGCAATCCAACAAAATCCAAGGATTACTTACGAAGACGTAATCCAAAAATGGAGAAGGAAACACGAAGCAAACTTAACGAAAACCAGGGAACGAATTAAATTAGAAAACGTGAAAAGGAAATAGTACATAGATTCAAAATTTTTCAAACATCACCCTATCTATAAAATCGGAGATAAAATAAAAGTTAAGAACAATGCCAAGTTGAACAAATTAGATTAAGTTTGGAAGGGTACTTATGAAATTATAAACATTCTGGACAACAACAACCTTAAAATTCTAACCAAAAATCAAGGGACCACAGTCCACATTGATAACACTATGCCATATTTTACAGATTATAATCCGGTGGATCCTAACATTCCTCATACCCATGGCAGTAGCTGAATACCAACTGAAGGAAATAAAAGGAAACATATATGTGGAAGATATCTCAAAGGTACATCTATTCCATGAAACCTGGCGGTTAATCATCGGCATCAATCTAAGATCAACTAAGGAAAGAATCGACGCTATTAGTATCACTCTCAAACTCGCTGAAAAAGGTTGTAATCGAATCTGCACCCCAGGTTTCGAAATTCAATAGTCACGGGTAGACTCAATCGGTTGAATGCAAAAAATAACATCTTACATAAACTCCTAGGGAATCAACGAGTAAAAAGAGGCCTAGCTACCTTTATAGGCGACATTTCAAAAACCTTATTTGGCACCTTAAGCGAATCAGACATGAACCAGATAAATTCCGAATTCGGCAATATGTATAACGACAATAAAAACATAGCCTCCATCTTGTCGAATCACACTAAAATATTAAAATTAGCGTTGGATTCATCTTGAATGAATCACGAATTTAAATCAGGTCAGGAAAACAAAGAAAGAGAACTTTCTCGAAAGATTAGCGCGGGACTAAATTTAGCAATGAAAGATAGCTACGTAAACTCTAAACTCTTCATGACAGCCATAATGACAGATGAGACACCAAAAGACATGTACACTGCTATCAACGCAATATCCGATGGCAAACATCTAATTGTGCACCCCCAATTCCTTACCCTGACCATCCTGAAGAAAACAATACAGGAATTCGAGGAAAAGCATCGTACCCGTTACCACTTTGATAATCATGAGGACAACTATCAACATCCCCTCGACATAAGTGAAACATCCATTGCTATTATTGAAGGATTACTAACTTACATCATTCAAATCCCAGTATTTGAAAAAGAAGAAGGAACGCTTAAACATATCATCCCTATCCCAGTAGCAGTCCAAGGATTTCAACTATCCATAGTCCCTGACTTCAACTATGTAATAAAATACAGAGACTCTTACGTTCCGACAGAAACACAGTTAATCGAAAAATGTAAACAAATATTAGAATACAAAATTTGTAAATGAGCACAACCAAACAGTAAACTAATCGAAAGTGACACTTGTGAAGCAAATATCTTCAGAAGATATACGGAAAATAAATGTAACACCTCTCCGTATAAAACGTTCATAGCTGTGAACAACGGATATATCATCATACCAACGAAAAAATTAGTTTTAGACAAATCTTGTTGCAACGATATTAAAAACATAGACATCATGAAACCGACCCTTATAACAGTTAAAAACTGCAAATTGTATAACAATTATGATACCCTCAACTTGAATTCCGATACTACACTGGAAACAGTTGAATGGTTTAACACAACATACCAAATAGGTTATGATGTAGGCGATTTAGATCAATTAAAAGACAGGCTTATTCAGTTACCGAAACTAATAGGCAATACAGAATTGAAACAGGCTAAATGAAGTTTAGATGATACAGAAAATATGTTACAAAAAATAGATAATCATCGCCACACCCAAACATGGAAGAAAACCGCTGTGTCCTGGTTAGGTCATTTAGAATATGGCTCAATAAGTTTAGTGATTATATACATTTTGTACAAATTAAGAATATTTGAACTTTTAAAATCTTGCATACCTAAAAAAGTATGCTTATTCTGCGTGAAAACAAACATCGAAACTCCTACACATGTCGTTACCTACAATGCTTCCGTTCAAACACTTTTAAATACAACATTAAAAGTACAGTCTGTCAAGTTAAAGCGTGGGTGGCTTTACTCGCAGTCGGTAAGGTGTATCGACATGATTTTGGTGTCAAAATATTAAGAAGAGCTCCCT
>NC_046657.1:116286823-116304100 GCF_010883055.1 Belonocnema kinseyi | reverse complement strand
GAAAGAGGGAGCTCTTCTTAATATTTTGACACCAAAATCATGTCGATACGCCTTACCGACTGCGAGTAAAGCCACCCACGCTTTAACTTGACAGACTGTAAGAGGGGTTAGATGGTTAAAAGATTAATATTTTTGGAGCCCAAAAACACTTTAAAAGGAGGACTGTAAAGGTTAGAAATTGTTTCCCCCACCTAGCATCCAGGAAGAACTATATATTGGAGAGCGTGAGACCGGTTAGGTCAGTTCATTTAATTACTTAGCACGTCATTGTATTCTAATCCTGTAATAAAGAATCGTGATATCTTATAAAAGATATCACATCTTTTTAAAAACATAAACTTGGTTTTTAAATCATTACAACGTTGTGGAAAAGATCAAAGATTTCCTAGATTTTGTGTTGTCAAGAAGAGATAAAAAAGAAGATGACAGTTATGAACGTAACTTACCGGTTCTCAAAGTAATGAATAAAATAAAAGAAAAGTTATTCGTGTATTTACGATTGCACTCAAGTCTTGAGTCGTTTACAAATTACGCGAGAATTCCATTCATCTGAACGTGAGGTCATAAAAGCAAAAGATTATGTTTTCAAAAGTGGAATTCAGATTTTTCCCAAAGCTAAGCGAAAACAAAAATTTGCAGAAGAAGCTGACTGATAGAAGAATAATGGACTCATGCCAGACAAGACAGATTTCATATCTCTCAAAAAACAATACGTTACTTGTAAAGAAGTATATAAAATACAGATTCTGTGCAATCTTTCAGAATTATAAGCCAAATTTGTAACTCAACACGTAAGTGTAAAGATCGTATTTTTTAAATGACAGACAATAATCAGATTATTATGACTGCTCGAAAGAAGTTACGTGCAGGTAACCCATTGATGCTTGTCGTTTCAACGTGTGTGAATCTTGCCCTATCAATAAAATTTTTGAATGTACCTGAATGATGTTTTAGATGTAAATACCTAGTAAAAGAAACAAATTAGTGCAAATTAAGAAAAATTCGTTGGGAGCACGCGTGAATCTCGCTCTGCGAAATATGGAATAAGAGCTGATTATAATTTTGTGTAAATTCGTGATCCTATTATAAATTCAAATATCCTATTCGCCAAAATTCAGTAAACCTTTTTAAGGATACCGAACTAATTTAAGAGCTTTAGCACGATATAATTCTATTGTCCGCCAATTCATTTTAATTTGCGAGGTTTCAACTCAACTAATTCGCCTAAATTCGTCACCGCGAGTTCAGTTGAAGACTGGCCAATTCAATCGAATTTTTAAAGTGTAACCAATGCGCTGTGTATATGTCTAGCATCCGTGAAGGTACATTATACTAAGTCCCTAAGCTCATTGATCAGTCTCTGTACTCGTATACTTTAAATCGCCGGTTCAAATTTCCAGCCTTGCAAATTTTATCAATTTTTTTAGAAATGTCCTTGACCACCAATAAAAGCCAATTGACACGAATTCAGTACACGATGGCTCAATTTGTTTCAGCTTCGTTTCAGTTTCGTAGAATAATCTCTGCACTAAATCTAAAAACCGAAATCTTCGCGCATTTAATGTTAAACAGCGAGCTTTGTTTTGATGAACCTTAAAGTTATAATGAAAGACAAAATGTTTTTAATTTTGCACGGCATTTCCGAAAACGTTGCTTTCACTATACAAAATGCTGCACAAACTTTCCATTACAATAATAATCAATCAAGCAACTTAAGAAACGTATACTGAGTACCTCAACCAGAAATTCAGCGTTTTTATCCAGCATTATTATGGCACAGGTTCGTAACATTTTAAAAAGAAGTATGTCTTTAGCAATCTCTTGAATTCCAAAAATGATAATAGAATTTATACAGAAACACATTTTCAAGCAACTATACATGGAAACGGTCCAGTTGGCGGGATTATTCAAAATTTGAAAATGCTTTTGCTAAAAGCCAGCTTGCAGCGCTCCACGCAGTTCAGAAGTAGATCATATTCTAAAAAACTAAAAAATTAAATTGAATAAAGCAATTACTATTCCGGGCATTGTAAAGTACTAGACCATTATTCCGAACGAAGACGAACAATTGCGACCAAATAAACTTAATTCGCTGAAGACAATGATATGTTTCCTAAAACAGTCAAAAAGCCTCAAATCCAAAGATGCAAATAATGCATGAAAAAAGGCGAACTAAACCAATGTGTTAAACATCTATCACTTTCTTGTATAGGGTGGCAAACTCAATTGTCGAGCCGCTCTACAGGCATCTTAGGTCGCATTTCGATTATCGGTACGATGACAAATTTTATGCATGACACAGATCGAGGCAATGTTTTCACTCGTGTAATATCGGTCCCTGTTTCCCTCGGGCAGCTAACTTCACACTCCTGAAATCGTTGCTTTTAGACCTTCGTCATGCAATATATATTTTCATAACAAGCGCATCTACGGTTGAAAACATAACTTTCGACCCGCTCAAGAGGCAACGAAGGTCGAGCTTTCGATGCGCGTCTTACAAAAAGGATATCTTCTTTATTTTTATAGAGGGAAAGATCAAGAATTAAATTTCCAGGGGCACTTATTTGAGAAGCATAATTAACTTTTCAAAAAACCTCGAGTAAAATTTTTATAATTAAAAACCATAACCATTTTCGGTATTTAAGTTCATATTTGTGTTTTACCTTCTAAAAGTTTTTTCTAAATTTAGTTCAATTTTTAGTGTAGACTTAGCGTTTTTCAAAACCAAATTCTACAAATTGAGTACGAGTTTTATGATTTAAAATTGAAAAACGCCTTTTTAATTTTATATTTTTCAAAAATCTGTAATTCTTCTTTTGCATTTAGAGTTTTCCTTAAGCTTTGTACATATTTCAAAATTTATGTTCAATTTGTCGAAACTGAATTGAACAATTTATATGCAATTTTTATAAACAAAATATGAAAAATACATTTTATATTCAAGTTTTTATTTCTATTTTAATTTCTGAGAGTTTTTCCATGTTTATTTTAAATTTCCCTATTGACTTCGCATTTTTCAAACCCACATTCTACAATAAATACTTCAAATCTTATGTTGATTTCACTCCAGTATTTCATGCTCAAACGTAAAAATAAGAGAAAACATGTCAGTAAAATCGAATGCAATAAAAAAATTGACTTTTAAATGCATAGTTCATTTATAGGCTAACTTATTCCTAATTTATGAGGTGTTCTTCATCATGTGTTTTACATGTTTTTTTTAATAACTCAATACAACTTTTATTGCATTTCCGTTTGTTCTCGACGTATAGTATTACTTAGAACAGTCGTTCTGCGGCGGCGAAGCCGCTACCACTGGGTACATAGCTAGTATTATGATGAAAGAGAAAACATTATAAAATAATATGTGACAATTTCACATGGTAAAAAGTCAGTATCGTAGTGGGGTCTGCATGTTTCTAGTTACGCCACAGAACTTATATACTTACCACCCTGCCAATGAAATGACACTGGAATGTCCTATCGAACGGCATGCTACGGTCATGTAAAGGTCTCTGAACAATAGGACTTGATAATTCGACGCAGCATCGACGAAATGCACGCGCATCTGTTGTCAACGGTTGAAATTTTTCGACGTTCAAGTTTACTTGTTGTTGAAAATTAAAATACCTCACTTTGAGCAAAAACAGTTGACAATAGATGCGTGCGCATTTCGTTGATGCTGCGTTGACGTCGTGTCGATATTGCATCAACTTATTAAGTCCTATTGTGGAGATATCTTAAGGTGCTTTCTGAGGCTTCAATAGTAGCCCATGCATGTAAAAATGACAGGATTTTTCCACAATTATGAATTTTTTGATCTCATATTTTAACTATATAATCTTAGTGGGTAAATACAGTCCCTAAAAGAGGGATGTACCCATGGTGAAAAAATTCTGGGCGCTCTTTTTCGAATGAAACTAGTGTTCTTTTTTCGACGATACTTTAAACATCGTAAAAACCTAGAATTGTTACAGATAAGGGCCGGTTGAGAGAAATAAAAAATGCTTAAAATACTAAGTAATTTCATTTCGATATTCTGCACTAGATGCATTAGATGACGACAAGACGATTAAAAAAACAAAGAAGAAAATCAGTTCATCCGTTCAATTTCTGTTCAGAGTTTTCGTAATTTATTCTCTCTTCTCAGATTCTACGATAAAAAAAATGAAAGAATTATTATTATTGAATCGAAAAATTGTGGAATTGCAAGTAATTTCATTTTTAAGATTACACTTGAAGGGTATGCAATTCGCAGCCTATTCTTCAGCAATACCTTTTCCATAATTTTTAACTAAAAACTCTAAATTCATCATTTTTCTCTATTTTTCTTGAATCTTTGTTTCAAATACAGCTGCTTTCTTCTCAATAAATGTGGAGTTGCCCAGGATTGATGCACTATTTTGTGTCAAACCAGATAGTTATATTTAAACGCAGAGATTCATTAATATCAACTGAAGGGATGAAGCTCAAAACATGAATTTTCAACAAAACAGTCCTACATTTAACCAAATAGTTGAATATTTAACCAAAAAGATTCTATGTTAACTAAGACGATGTGTTTATTACAAAAAAGACAAATGTTTAAACAAATAGTGCAAGTTTCTATACTAAAAAAAGGATAAATTTTCAACCGAAAATGGAATATTAAAATTTTTTGTGAAGTAGATTAATTTTCATAAAATAAAAATACAAATGGGCAATTAAAAATTAATTACATTATTCATTAATCCAAATAGTTTCATTTTCAACCCAAAAGATAGATTAATTACCAAAAAGATCCATTAACAACAAAATACATAAATTTTTAAGTAAAAAAGGTAAATTGGCAATCAATAGGTATAATAATTCAGTTTTCAGTTGTAAGCATAAGTTCTCAACCAAATAGATGCAATTTCAAGCACGAGGATTCAATTTCTCTAAAAAATATCCAGTTTCCACAAAAAGTAGAATAATTGCAATTGCAGTTAAATATGTAAATTTTTAAATCAAATGATAAATCTAAATGCATTTATAAATTTATTCATGGAAATGCATGAATTTTGAACAGTCAACGAGAAATCTGTAGTCAAAAGTAGAATCGTTATATTTCATATTAAATAAGTAAATTTCCAAGAAGAACAGATACAAATTTTCAAGAAAGAAATTAAGTTTTCCACCAAACAAATGAATTTTTACCAAATAGTTAAATTTTCAACACAAAAATGATAACATTTCATGGAAAACAACATCCATTTTTCTGATTCAGAGTTCAGACAATTCCAACAGGGAGTCGTTGACATTGACACAGAATTTAGTATTTAAAATTATCCGAATATAATTTTTTATGAAAATAACAAAAATTATGATTCACCGTAAACATTGATTAGGGTATGGTAGGGCGAGATGAGCATAGGGGGTAAGATGAGTCACTTAATTTTCTCGTAGGTTATCATTTATTTTTAAAATGTTTTTTTGTGTTAATATCAGGAAAAACATTATCAAACTTCTTTTTTTAAAATTTTTCGCTTAATGCTGTATACATCTGGAAAGAACGAAAATAAAAATGTTAGACCTGTATTCTGCTATTTTGCATTTGTTTAGAAGGTTCAAGAATAACGCAAAATAACATATTAGATGTTTTTCCACTGGTTATTCAGATAGCTTATTTATTAGGCCTTATGTTTTCAACAGATTCATATATAGTTGTAAAACCAAAATAGGGGAAATTTTTATTTGACTAAAAAGTGTCATATGGGGCGGATTGAGCCACCTCTTCCTGTGCATTAACCTAGCATCTTCGTGTAGCAGTCAGTAGGTTAGGATACAATGTTTCATATTATCAGATTGTGCAGGGTGTTAATTATGGTTTAAACGTATAAAAAACTATTCTTGTCAATAAAAATGCTCAAAAAGGTATGACAGCAGCACTGTTATAGGTATGATAAAATTATATGAGTTTCTGTCAACCAGAAGAGACAGTACTGTATTTATTTCTGTAATACAATTATTAAAAGGTATGTGGATATAAATCGTTTTTCTATTTACTCTTTGTAGTGTTCTTTATAGTTGAGGTTAGGATTAGAGATTGCATAATTTTGAAGTTAAATACTTTAAATTTTCCGTTCAATTTTGGAATTTATGAATTTGAACTTTTCAATTAACATTGAAATTGTGGAATTTCTAACAGTTCAAATGAAATTTTAAACATAGTTCATTTCTGAATTAAAAAATATTTTCTATTTAACTGTACTTTTTATTTCGAACGCTCTTTCAGAATAATTTCCATTTCAAGGATTAAAATTGCGACTTTTTTTCATTTTGACTGCGGAGAATGAAAGTGTCCTTATTTCTATTTTCCAAAAATTTCGATAATAAATATTTAAGTCACATCGCAATTTTTCAAATTTATTGCAAATTTACATTTCTACAACTTCAGATGCTTTTATTTTGAAATATTCAATTTGATTTTCAATTTCAAATGGCCAAGTTTGAATCCTTTTGCATTTAAATTCATAATTTTTTTTTAAGTTTCACTTTTCAATAATTCTATTTAATTTTGAATTGTTATATTTAGAAATAAAACAATTCGAATTCCTGCAAATTTTTAATTATCTATTTTTCAAAACTCTTAGACTCCATTGTCAAGTATTATATGAAATTACTTTTCTTAATACTTTTTTACGGCTCATTGCTCACGAAATAATAATAGACATTTGTAAATACATGGGCTAATTTTTAAACCTAAGGAAGCACCTTAATGGTCCTATCATGTCTGTCACGTATCGGCCGGCGAGTGTGATTTATATTATTTGTCCGATACCAAAACCTGAACCACTTTTCAAATTTTTAAAAAATTAATAAAGCTTTTTTCACATTATAAGTTTTCTCATATACCTATATCTTTCATCATTATAAATTATATACTAATATACCATTCTGTAGTTGAAATCAAAAATGTTATCTGTTTTGGCGTATTTCATATATATCATTTACCCGAAGATTTTGAATTTCTAACATTCGCAGCGGTAATCTCAAAATTTTACAATTTTCAATCCGTTTCAGATGGTCTTCTTGGTAGACTATTCTTAGGTATAATGAAAAGTTCTGCAAGCATTTAGAACTATAATCTGAGTAGCTTTATACGAGCAGCACTGAAAGAGCACTGAGGAGTGCTGTTTAAGTCCCGTTTCGTTGCTGTTAAATCAGCTGGACATTTCAAATTGTGAGGCTGACAATCTCGCTTAGTGCTTAATTCAATGCAAAAAAGGAGATCGAACTCACTTGCAAATGCAAAACTCACATTTCTTTGCTTATTATGAAAATTAGTTATTCATGACAGTGTAGATATTTAACTTTACTATTTTAAATAATTCTCGAAGCTGCTTGTTCTAGTTATTCTCTTCCTTTCTGTTAAATTTGAAAGGGTAATGCTGACTTTAGGTTTTTTTATATATTTTCAGATCTATTATTCAAATAATTTCTTATACAACGCGAGCAAGTAAACTTAAAACTAACAGTTCGAAGAAGAAATAAAAGAGAAAATAAAGAGAAAAGTATGGGGAGGAGTCAGGGTAGGGAAAAAAAGGATATATATGGTACACTGGGTTACGCGGATGATATAGTGTTGATGAAAGAGAATAAAGAAAGGATGGCGGGCTTGATTAAATGATTAAAAAAATACTAAGATGGACAAAAATTGAATTCAAATGTGACTATTTGATACGCTGGTATGGCCGATTTTAGGCTATGGAACAGAAATATGGGAATGGAAGAAAAGGAAAGAGATTAAAAGTTTGCAAGAAAGATATATAAGGTGGACATTAGGGGTCTACAGGAGGATGCCGTGATATATGGTGAGAAAATAAGCGTAAAGGAAGAAATTAAGTACTAGAGCGAGAAAGAGGACATGTAAATTTGAGAAGAAGTTAATCGGAGGGAAAGGGAGGGGAGTTAACGAGAAAGTGTTTGACAGATGTATAAGAATAGACAGGGAGGGCAATAGAATTAATCAGATACCATCTAGATGGTAAGGAAAAAGCAGGAGGTTCTTTTATGTCAAAGGTACAGAATACGGGGGTGGAGTAAACTATCCATAATTGGAAAATGAGCGAAAAAGAGCGAGCATGATTGAGGAATAAAAATTCAATAAATGGTATAAGACTTTAAGAAAATAAGGAATAATAAAGTATTTAGAAAAGGGATAGGGAGAAAGAAGATGGGCAAAAATAGGAATATTTATATTGGGAAACGAGATAAGGAAAGGGATGTATTGGGAAAAGAAAGAGAACGTAAAGTGCAGAATCTATGAATTGGAAGAAAAAATATGGGAGCATGTACTGGAAAGATGTAGGACAGGAAAGGATAAATAAAGCTAGCAAGCGAATGTGGTAAAGATTCTAGGGGAGCATGAATTAGTGAAAGCGTGGATGAAGGAGTTGCTTGGAGGAGGCTAGAGGAACGAAGGAGAAGGAATGGAACAATGGATGTGAAAAAAATGGCTAAATGGCAAAATAGAGGTACAAAAAAGTAAAACACAAAGGAAACTACAACTACTCAGATTAGAAGCAGAAAGATTGGTAAGAAATGGTTATGTGATAGCATAAGTAGATTAAGATACAGTTGCTCTCTCTCTCTCTCTCTCTCTCTCTCGCTTGCACTCTGGCTTTCAATCACTCGCTCATTCGTTTGCTAACACGTCTTAAATTGCAACATCGTAAAAATGTATATGTGTAAACTTTTTGGGGATACATTATGATTAAAGAAGAAGAACATTAACGTAATAGGAATTCGGGGCTTACGAAAATTTGAACTTAAACTCGGAATTGTTGAGAATCTACGTATATTTACGATTAAATTCTCAAACTCGCAAAAACTGCAGGGATTTTTTCAACCTATTGGCATTTTTAATTGCGAAAGAGGCAAGGAAATAGATCGAAAATCGGAAGTTTAAATACAAAGAGATTATCTCTATAAGGAACCTAACAGCGAGGACCTAGAAAACTTTGAATCTTTGCTAAAATCTTTTGCTGCGTTGGTTGCATCCGGTGCATTACCGGTTACAATCGGGCTCATCTGTTTTTTTTTTATTTTCCATTCTTTACACTCTTCTTGTAGTTTATTTTTGATATTCTTCCAATTTTGGGCAAACTTAATTTCATGCACACAAAAAACAACATTTTTATTTTTGATTCTATCAGATAATTGGTCGTTAATCCGAGCAAAATGCAAGAATTAAAACTTTCAACTTTAAACTGTTTACGTTGTAAAATTATGTCACTGCAACTAATGAAATTATTATGCCAACTAATAAAATGGCAGTACTATGTATGATAAACTAAATTTTTGTCCCAGCTAATCATATTTTTCAATGCAGAATCATTTAGAATTATTTTCGATTGATGACAAAAACATTTTACGTGCCTTCGTATATATTAGCAGTTAATTGGTATCAGATTGGAATTAATTGGATTTTAACTAACTCAATCGAAATGAAAATTTGTGCATAATTACAGGGAATAACTTCCATCAGACTGGAAGTTGTAGAATCATCGGCGTAGAACTTAAAATACTAGAAGCAAAAAGTAAATTGCGAGTTCGGAATCACATAATTGTTGGTGAGATTTCTTACCATCCGCAATGAAGGAGAAGGTAAGTTTTCATTTGTTAGAATCAGCATCACAATTCATTTTTAGCTTCTGAAGATTTCCAGCAATGTATTCAAGAAAGCGTCGTCATTTTGAGCGCATTTACTATTTATATAAATAAAAAAATGTTTGACAGATTTTTAGAATTTTATATTTTGTTGCTGATATTCTAAAAATAGAGATTACCTTATACCAAATGTATGAAATTTCGGATTAGTAGAATTATAGATTAAATGCTTCTTATATTTTCTCGAACATAACCTCACATTTTAAATCTCACTCCACGTACCCTATATGCGATAGTCAAACAAAAAGCATTCCAATAGAATATTAAGAAGATTCAAAAATATTTTTAATTGACATTCATTTGTATGTGTGTGTGAGTAATAGCTCTAAATTTGGACATTGTTTGTCAAAGAATAATAGTTTTCTTGGAAATGCAAACTCTTATCGATAAATTCAAGGAATTCAAACAGATAATGTAATGTAGAATATTGAAAATTAGATATAATGTATAATGAAATATGATTTAGAATATTCCAAATTGAAGTTTTGTGAAATACAAAGGTGAAAAAATATTAATATTAAAACTTTTGGAATTTTACTAATTATAGAAATAAAAAATTAATGGGGCCATATCTGGGCCAGATTGGACCCCCACTTTGGATGCCCAGATCTGGGCCCTGTGGGGTAGGGTGTTTCATTTACGATCTGGCGCTACACAAATTGCCTTGTCGGGCCCTCATTTTTCTTGATCGGAGCCCAACCGGAGCCCCACAAAAATTTCTGCACGGGAAATTATAAATAAAAGAAAACAAATTTCTTCAAGGTGCCCTGCTAGGTAATGACACTGAGACTTGATTTCGCAAAAACTTCTTCGTACGGAAATTCAATCAATATGAGTAGAATCTGGGAAAAGGCATCATTTATCAACGCTCACATAATCCTTGATATACTAGGAGCGCGGACGCTAAAGAGGACTTCGTTTGACCATAGCGAGGACGTATCACTGAACCGCGAGGCTTAGCGAACTGGCTAGAGGTATGAGCCGGTTATGGTTTGACACGGCGTATTTCATGCTAGACGGCACGGCACGTTATTGACTTCCCCTTGCCGTTCACATGCACATTGCATACGAAGCAAGTAGCGAATGCATAGTTTGAAAATAAACGGTTATTTGTGGTAGACCAAATTATGAAGCAAAAATTTTTACTACATTCTTTTACTATACTTATTTGTTACATTCTCACCATAATGAGAAGGTATTAATTTTATGTAAAAAATTTATTTCGCGAAATCCATCAAATATCCACGTTTTGAGGACCCTTAAAAACATAGTTTTTACGTTGGTGTATGTCTATCCTTGTCGTCGTTGTTATTTGTCGTTGCCCTTGTAGTTTGTAAACACGGTAACATTTGCAGAATCATCCGATTGATCTATCCTTTGGCATACTTTATATGGGTGTGAAAATAAATAACGACCTCTTCAGGCAGCTATTTTAGGCGAAATTTCAAAAAGTTTACGCATTTTTAAATTTTTGAGAAAAGTTTTCTAACAATGTTAACATTTTATATACGGATATTCGTAGCACTCCAAAACTTGAAAAATTTACCTTTGTGACTTTTTTCGATAAGAAAATAGTTAAGAGTTATAGCGTTTAAAAATACAAAAATGAACAAACGAAAATTAACATTTTATGCCAAAGAACGTACGATACGAAAAAAGTCATGAGAAGAAAAACATTTCTTTTTTAAAGGCCTACAAGACTATCATAACAAATCTTTTATTTTTTCTCGAAAAATCAAAACTTTACATTTTGATTGCACAAAAAATGAAGGAAAATAAAATATTCAATTTGTAATCAAAATATGCCAGATACAAAAAAAGGTTAAATATAAAAACTGTGCAATTAAAAAAGTTATGCAAATTTGTTATGAACAACCTTTTGACAAAAACGCAGTTTTTGTTTTATTTGTAAAAAACGAAATTGAAAATAAAGAAATTACATTTTTAGATAAACAACACAAGCTATGAAAAAATGAATAAGCGAAGGTGCTCTTACAGAAAAGAGCAACAAGTTTTTCATAAATATTTTTTTAAGAACGCGTAGTTTTTGTGTGAATCATAAAAAATAAAATAAAAAATAACAAAATTAAATTTTTTGAAAAATGACACAAGATACGAAAAAAATGAAAAGACAAAAGTTGTTCAGCCAACAAAGATCTATAAGTTTTGTTATAAGCTCTCGTTATAAATATATAATAGACAAAAAAATTAACTTTTTGGAAAAACTTCACAAGCTATAATAACATATTATTTACCGAAAATTTTTTCGCCGTAATTATATCTACAAATTTACTTTAAACAACGTTATGCTGGGATGCTACTTTCTTGTTTCTTATATGGAAGAGATTTAAATTAAGGAATGTTTGTATATTGCATTACTGCACATAGATATTATATACATCGAGAAAAAGTTATACCGATACCATAAACTCAGAACTATAAGTTGGACGATAATTTCCTTTTTATTACAGCAAAATACTATATGCATACTGCTAACAAATCATCATCACAGGCGAGTTCCAAGCATTATTTTTTTTATGGCATGTGGACATAAATTTTTTATAGAGTTGCGACAGCAAGAAGCTCTTCCGTATCTCGTGATTTTGGCCGAGAATCTCGAAGAACGAGCAAGATTGGGTAAGATTCTCGATCAAGTTTAAAATTTTTAATTTCGCGTAAATATAAAAAATAAATAATGTAAAATTGAAAAATGTGAAAGTGGGATCACATGAAAACAAACGAAGCCAACAGAAAAATGCTGATGTTAAATTTGTTCCAACTAGAATTCTATTGGTCTCCTAATGAGAATTTGAGAGAATTTTCAGTCTCAAATTTATTCCTTTAAACGTAGTTGCACATCTGGGCGTCTAGAGGAATGTATCATTTGGAGACTGAATTTTGGCTCATGCCGAGAGTTGTGGAGTGCTGAACCGCAGTGTCAGCCATGTGAACACTTGTTAACGCAACTATTCGCTTTGCGATATTTGAATAAATAATTGTAATAAGGAAAATAATTGTAATAATATTTACCTAAAATAAAATTATACCTTCCTAATGCAACTTCCAAATGTTAGATTAATCATGCCCGTCGAAATTTAAACTGAAAGCGGCATGTATAGAGAAAGTAATGACCGTCTACATATACAATTAGGTATTTTCATTGAAACTATCAGTTAACTTCACTTTGTTGAATACATAAAATCTGGAGGAAATTTCTTTGAACGAACAGGCATCGATTTCCATGCAGACGGTCACGAGTTAGTTTTTACATCCTGGCTTTAGTGGTTTGAATGTCATCTCGGTTTTGACTAACCTAAGATTTGGAAATTATACTACGCCAAGTAAACTTTTTATTTTAAGACACTAATAGCCACTGGTAAATAGAAGGAAATTAAAACTTAGGTAATTATTATTATAACTGACCTGCTTATCAACATATAGTTAACCCAAATAACGCCCGACAAAATCATTTTGACAGGTGACTGATAGTTTGTACACGATGCTTCAAGTTACTCTGGATGAGAAAAAACAGTCTCTAAATGATGTTTTTCCCTTAGATTGTCATAATGAATCTGGGTGGCTCAAATTTGTTGCAACTCAATTGAACATCGATTTTGGTGTACTTTGGAGGATCGACGATTTTCTGTGCATTAATAACCACTACATTTATAATACAATTAGTTCAGCAAATTGTAAACAAACTTATCATTCTTAGGACAGAAAATATTAAAAGCTGTATTCGAATATAAATAAAAATGTGAAAAACTTCACGAATCTTTGGAAAAATAATAAGGTAAGCGTCACGCCCGTGCAGAAATCGCCAGGTATCTTCCCGGTTCCAGGCGTGGGCCAGGCTGGGGGCTTCGAGCCTGGCTCTAGCTTCTCATGCAAAAATTTCCCCATCTTTCCTTATTTGAAGTTGGGTGCCGATGGGGTCCCTATCATAATATCTAGTCTAGAAAATACTGGTTGGGCCCCCTATCGAAATATCTAGCACAGAAAAAATTGGTTGGAGCCTCTATGAGAATATCTCGTCTAGAAAAAACTGATGGGTGCCCTATCAGGTTCTAGTGAAGAATTCCGTGCCTCGTATAGGTATGGCAAATCTATCTTATCCTATCTTTTTTATAAGAAAAAAATTCCGTTCTTATGAAAAACTATGAATGATTAGAAAAAACTACATTTCCTGTTGTTTTAAAAAGTTTTAAAGTAGTCTACAACGGGAAAATCGAAATATTACAGGAAGAAAAATATCAATCGATTAAAATTATTTATTTAAAAATTATTTTATTGATATTCCTGTTAACAGTTCGTATATTTTACATGTGTATAATGTCGTATAATAATAAATATTTAATTAGAAAAAGAGAGTTCAACATTTTTTTATGTGTAGCCTATGAATATGACCTTTTTATCGACTATCAACTCGAAGATTTAGCGTAATGGTTAAGACTCCCGAGTGCTAAGCGATTGATTTAGGTATAGATGTAGGTGTTCGATACTTCATAGTTTTAGAAATTTTATTTGTAATATAATGTTTGAAAATGTAATATATGTATTTACTCAAAATAGGGCCATTCATATTTAAAGTCAAAATACTCGCAATCAATTAAAATTTATTTTTCAAATATCTTTTTTGTCATATGAATTAAATATTCAACTCAATTAAATATTCATCAGGTAATAGAAAGGGTCTAGACGGGGCCTTACTAAACATCGGGCGATGTCACGCCCTCTCCATTTTCACCGACGAGCGCCTGATTAAAAATAGGGAAATCTGTCCAGAGCCCTACGAAACCCCAATTGGAATTTCTACATGAGTTGTATTTCTCAATGGCTCGACCTAGACTCCGGCTAGATAGGTAGTGGCAAAGTTCCTAAAATTGATAGCAGATGGCGTTGGATTATTCTGTTCATTATCAAATATCCACTATGTAACTTTGTGTGTGCTGAAAAGAGTGTAATTTTTTCAAGTCGTAAAATGCCTGAAATAATAAGAAGCCCTTGCAGAGTCAGGAGACATCGAGCAAAAACCACTATTACATACTTACGTAAACAATTATTTATGTAATAAAAACGATTAAGCACGAAATGATTGTATGTGTATTGTGACAGATTGTGTAGATGGTGATGCAGTCGACGAGGTAGGTTATTTTAAACCTATTGTTCAACAATATATTAAAATTTTAAATAAGTTTCATTTTTACTGGGATCGTTATGATTACTGGAATATTTACCAAATATTTCTAATTTTCAACCCTTCAAAGTATTAAATTTGTTTACAGTTTTCTAACGCAATCTTTGATTAATGAATTATTTTAATGTCGTCAAATTATTATACTTAATGACTTGATTTAGTATCAAATAATTACTTTCATGAGCTTGAAATTAACGATGGTTCTTTTCGGCCTTCTTATTCATTGTGATGCCACTTCCATGGATTTCAAATTCTGCTACATTATTTTTTAAATTTGGGCTCATTCAAAAAATACGTGATACGTTTAGGGGTGGGTGGGGGTCTGCGGAAGTATCATTCTCCATGTTAAGACCAATGGAGAAAGTATCACGCGGGGGAGGGCGGGGTCAGAAGTTCCTGTAAAATGTATCACGTATTTTGTGAATGGCACCTTTACGCGAAATGTCAAATTCAAACTGTAAATATTATCAAAAGTCTTGCCCGATCTTGATTGCATATTCAAGTCGAGACCGGGTGAGATTAAACAATTTAAAACCAAAAATTCTCGACAACAAATATATCTCGAATACGAGCAAAATCAGGCGAGATCCGAGAAACTCTCGTCTCGGCGCATTTCCAATTTTTTATTAACATGAACTTCGAGTTTGAATTATCTATCTTAATTTTATGATAAGTACACTCAATTTGCTGATATCCAACATATATCCATTAAATCTGCCTTCGTCATACTGTAACAGTAGGAGAGGAAATATGAAAAATGCAATCCGCATGGAATATATATTAACAAATATAATTTGAATGATCGTGTAATAAGGACTTTTCTCCCTCAAAAAGCAACCTTATTGCAGAAAAAAATAAAAGAGAGATTCTATTTAAACCACTTCTAATAGTGCAAAGCTATAATTATGTATATACACTATTGGAAAAATGTTTCGTAACTTTACAGCAATTTTTTATATGGAACGGAATAAAGAATGACGGTACTCGCAATAAGAAGGGAGTTACTATCAAGAGGTCGAAAAAAGGGACCCGAAAATAAATATAAGGAAGTAGATGATAACACAGCCACACAAAAAAAAGTGTGCGGATCTGGTAACAAGATACACGTATTCCTATGGATTTTGGGGCGTTGAATTCAAATTCGGTATCAAAAATCACCCATCACGTCATGGTTGAGCCAGAACCTCAAAAAATGACGAAAAATCATGCACTGAGGCAAATAAATTTCAAAATAATGCCAGTGATGCAAATTTTCACTTCAAAAACATGTCAACTGTGAAGGATCAACCCTGAAATGATATCAACTTATTTAACATAACTTTACCCAACAGAACCTGACCTCACCTAACCTGAATTAACAGAAATTTATTGAATTACACGTAAAGCTCTGGAAACATATTTTCCCAGTAGCAAATGTCTGCTACATCGAATGGTTCAATTCGAGCCTAACCTAGAAATAAATCTAACCTAGCCTAACCTAACCTGACCTCACGAAACACAATTAAACTGATTGTGTTGTCCCGTTGTGTTTGCGGTACCGTTTCATTCAGGTTTGGCTTAACCTGCATAGAGGTTTAACCTATCCTAACCTAACAAACCCTGACCTAACCTAACCGATTACGCTGGCAACCCTGTTCTTGCGTACTTTCATATTTTGACATTAATAGCAGTAAACATTTTTAAATAAAACTCTTATTCATTTGCATGTTTAAGTTACAGTTCTACATTTTAATTGATACAAACATTGTCAGGTTAATTGAAATGGGGTCAATTCTACTTGTAGTTCTAAGTTTCTTCAAATGAGTAATGTGCGTCTAAATTTTTAACCACCTGTAGTACAATGAAATGAATTTTATTGTGTTACAACGGGAACACTTAAGTTAAGTTGTGTTGCGTTACGCAAAATTTCTTTAGGTTCTGTTAAGTTAGATTCATTTGTAGGTTAAGATCGAGTTAACCTATTAAATATAGCACACATTTAAGACTGAGAATCGTACGCTTACATAGCTACACGTGTGGTTGAATTTCATTCGGCTAGGTTAGGTTAGATCAGGTTTTGTTAGGTTAGGATAGGTTAAACCTCTATGTTGATTAAGCCGAAGCTGAATGAAACGGTACCGCTAACACAACGGGACAACACAATGAGTTTAATTGTGTTACGTGAAGTTAGGTTAGGTTAGGTTAGGTAATATTTTTTTTAGGTTAGGATAGGTTTGACCTCTTTGCAGGTTAAGCCCAAGCTGATTCAAACTTTACCGCAAGCATAAAGAGACAACACAATCAGTTTAATTGTGTTTCGTGAGTTTAGGTTAGGCTAGGTTAGATTTATTTCTAGGTTAGGCTCGAGTTGACCCATTCGATGTAGCACACATTTGCTACTGGGAAAA
>NC_046657.1:116275840-116286723 GCF_010883055.1 Belonocnema kinseyi | reverse complement strand
AACCAAGCATCAACAAAAGGTAACAGAGATCCGTAGGAACTGATACATAACTTCAAATAAGAAATAAATTGATTGTCCGAGGTCGAAGATAAAATTGTATGTTTATTTATTGACTTCTTTTATAAAAATAAATATTTCACTTTGACTTTAAAAGAAATTAACTGTGTTGTCGATAAAGAGTTCCACTGCTATATATACCTATTAAACTTTCTAAAGTGTCTAGTTTATTCTGCATGAACGGTCTAGAAATGTCTTTGCTTTCAAGAATATTCTGCAATATTTTTTCTATTTTCTATTGTGTTCTGCAATTTTTATTAAATATTCTGCAATGTTCTTCAAAATTAAAAAGTATCAGGGAATGTTGCAGAATGTTAATAAATCTTCTGGAATTTTCTAATTATTCTGAAATGCTTAAGAATAATGCTTCGAATTTACGAACTTTCTGAACTTCTCTAAAATATTCTTACATATTGATGAATTTTATACTATGTCCAGGTATGTTTTGTGTGTTTTTTTCAATTGTGGGATATTCCTGAATACTTCAAGAATATCTTAAGAGTTTATTTACTTTACTAACTTCGGACTTCCGCACAGGTACATTTTTAATTTTAAAATTGTTAATTGTAATCCATTGTTATGCGAGGATGTCTTAATGTAGGTGAAGCTGGAAGTACAGTACAACTCCGATAACTTTCCATCAGATAAGTGTACACACGTACGGCACGCACACTAATTGGGGTTCTCCATGGACATAGGAAACACGGGACTAGGCATGCCATCCTAACTTGGTCGAGCGGGGTTGAATCCACGGGAGGGGGGAGAATTCCATGAGTGGGGAGAGCCGCCATCTTACGATGTGTCATTTGATTATGCGCACGAGCATTTTTGCCAACAAACTGTGCATGAAAATATAAACATGTGGGCGCTGCCATGTTTGTCGCGGGACATCAAAAGGTGGCGGACCTCACCCCTTATTGCATCACCCCCGCAATGGCATGCCTAATCCCTTGTTTCCTATGTCCATAGGGTTCTCCCACGACGTGTGCTATTTTGCTCATGATTTGCTCCCATGATGTACGCATGTGCGCATCTAAAATCGTACGACTAGAGGGTGCATGCGAGAAGTCCGCAATTCCTGGAATTTTCCGCTCCTGCAGTCAAGAAGTTTGAAAGTTATCGGAGTGGGACTGTACCACTTTTCCAAAGAACTTTAGACCTATGTCATAATTAAAGGCTCATTAAAGGCCCATTTAGTACCCAAAAGCCAAATTTTGGGCTGCCAGTTTTACGTAAAGCTCGCAGTACAATGGTAGAAATATTGGTTATATTAAATTTTTTTCACAGGAATTAAGGACTCATTTAAGGCTTTTGCATGACCGACTTCGCAATTTTTCAAGAAAAACCCGTATCGTATAAAACTACCATAAGAAATAAATATGCACTAATTTTAAAAAGTAAGTGCATCAGTATTGTAGGCTCATTTTAGGCTCTCCAAATTCCCAAACTCAATTTTCTAAAACCATTCCTTGGCATTAAAAAACTACCTCTCACTCAAAAGTGCTGATAAAGTGAAATAAATATGCACTAATCATAAAACCATGCGTTTTAAGTGCAATGCGTTTTTTTAAATTCAGAACACAAAATTTGGAGTTTTAATATCAAATGAGCCCTAATTTTTGCATAGGGCATGAAATGTTTGGACACAGTCCGAGAAAATGAAACACTGCTGATGTACTTAATTCTCAGCTCAATACCGCATTCCTCTACAGGGTAATTTTAGAGTGTCAGTGGTGGTTTCTGGAAAAGGGTTTGATATTTTCTGATAGATAGAAAATATTTTTAAAAACTGGTAAAATACTTTTTCTTGCACTTTATCAGCACTTTTGTGTAAGAGGTAGTTTTCCAATATTAAGGGATGGTTTTGGTAAATTGTTTTTGGAATGCTGGAAAGCCTGCAATACGCCTTTCATTCTGATGTACCCACTTTTATGGTTAGTGCATATTTCGTGCACTTTATCAACACTTTGGTCGTGGGGTAGTTTTTTAATGTTAAGGGAGGGTTTTAGAAAAAAAATTTTTTTGGGCGTTGGAGAGCCTGAAATGAGCCTTCAATTCTGATAAACTAACTTGTAAGATTAGTGTATATTTATTTTTTAGGATAGTTTTTATATGATAGAGGTTATTTTTAAAAAATTGCACAATGGGTCATGAAAGAGCCTTAAATGAGCCTTCTATCCCTGTGAATAAAATAATTTGATGTAACCAATATTTCTACCATGGTATACTACTAGCTTTACGTAAAGTTGGCTCTACCATGGGTTTTTTTTTTAATTTAGAGTCTAAAATTCGGCTTTTAAATATTAAATGAGTCCTTAATGAGCCCTTAATTCCTGAATAGTAGGCTGGGGCAAAAAACCAACATTGTGTGTCCAGGAAACGCCTGGGTCCGGAAAAGTGGCCCAGTCCAATCCGAAACTCAGCGCACTTTGAAATTTTGAAATCGGATGATATCTTCATTCTGTTCTTTGAGGGTGAAATCTCGAAATTTCACTAAAAACCACTCAAATTTAAGGTTTTGCAAGAATGGGCTTAAAATCGATACTGATGCCTTTCAAGGGTGACTTTACGATGGAAAGTCATCAGAGGGTACTTAGAGGTCCGTACCGAGTCGCCAAAGTCACCTCATGCCAATCCTAATGGTGGGAAATGGCTCAAAATTGCGTATTTTCGAGTAAAACGCTTAAATAATTGTGCGGTCCCTGGGTCTTGTCTGTCTACGAGCACACGAGCGTCTTTGCCACCTCTACACTGAAACTGGATCCCCCCCCGGTCGCCGGTCTCCTCCCCCCCCCCCCATTGGTCGAGCATTGTCGAGACTTTTCAGAACCTGTAAATGGCTCGTACTGTCGGCTGACGCCTAATGTTCATTCAATCGCAGGTGCTAGTTGACGTTGTCGTTATAGTTTCTTCTTCTCATTGTCTCGTCGTTGGTTCTTTTGGTGGTAGAGATTCTGGTTCTGCTTGCACTCCCCTCTTTGGTTTGTATGCCACAGCATGTCGAAATTCGCAAAGAGAGACTTTGTGCAGTGCCCTATATTTGGTCCTGCAAAAGATTTTGGTCCGAACGTTTTGCCAACGAGGGCTGACATTCTGCGATGTTGTCAGGAGGTTCGAAGGCAAAAGGGCTGTCTTTCAGAAAAAAGACAAGGAGCCTTCGTTCGGAGACATTGTGGACGAAGTCCGTTCCAAACTAATAGTTATTTCGGAATCTGCTCCTATCCCAACGGTCTCAGAGCAGCGCATTAAGGAATGTCTCACAAATCTTCATAAAAAATACACTACGTTGAAAAATTCATTGAAGAGTAAAACAACTTCTCAAAGTAATAAGGATAAGAAAATCGGCGCCTTCAAAGAGTACTGCTCTAAATTATTTAACATAGCCGCTTGTAAGTGCGTTGAGTTGTCTAGGTGCTCCTGTCCCCAGGAAAAGAAGGTTGCAGCCGTAGAGCATGCCTTCTATCTTAACCAAAGAGGTAAAAGACTCATAGGAATCGGCAGCGTAGATGTATCTGAAACAAAAAGAATACATAAGAGAGCAGAACGTAATGCAAAAAGAGGCAGACTTGAACGGGGAGAGGGTGGGGCGTTCCTACTGCATCGGCCTCCACATCTTCCTCTACGATTGATATGGATATAGATTTAGATTCCTTCTTTGAGGAAGGTGAAGGTGATAATCCTTCTCCTGAAATTAATTTAAAGGTTGATGCTTCTACCGATGATGAAGATTTTCATGACATACCACGCAGATTTTTGCAGAGAAAATCATTGCAGGCCAGAGTTGACTTATCTGAAGCAGCAGTAGTTTCTCAAAGATATGGTAGAACTCAACGGGCTGCGGCACATTTAAGCTCGTCTGTACTCCTCGCTGCCAATCGAGCAGGTATGATCTCCCCGGATATTTCTCAAAAAGTACCTGAATGTCTAGTCATAGATAAAAGTAAGATAAGTCGCAAGAAAATTAAAATAGGCTCCAAGTTGAAGCAGGAATCACGCCATGAGGATTCTATTCGTGGCTTATACTTTGATAGTCGGAAAGACGAAACATTGACAGCCTCCGAATTTATTAACGAGGAACACGTATCTTTGGTGGCCGAACCAGGTTCTAAATACGTAGGCCATGTCGTCACACCATCTAGCCATGCCGAAGATGAGTGTGATTCTATTTATAATCACGTAACAACAGAACTGAATGGAGGCTTCGATGCAGTGGTAGTCGTGGGCTGTGACAGTACAAATACGAATACGGGCTGGAAGGGAGGAATTATTCGTCTACTAGAGGAATGACTTGATCATCCCTTGCAATAGGTTGTCTGTCGATTACATTTCAATGAGCTACCGTTCAGAAGTCTTTTCGTATTTATTGACGGACCTACCTCTGGTTTGAACAAATACTCAGGGTCAATAGGGGGACAATTTCCAACTTGTGAAACCCTCGATGTTGTAAAGTTTAAAAAAGTTGAGTGTGACTTACCTGAGATTAAGCCCACTGATCTCAGCTCAGATCAAAGGTATCTTTATGAGATATCAGATGCCATACGGTTCGGAGCGTGCTCTCCTGAGCTGGCCTCCCGGAAGATAGGCCCCATCAACATGGCTCGCTGACTAACAACTGCAAATAGAATTCTGAGATTATACATATCAACAAAAAGACCCACAAACAAACAGCAAGTATTAGTTGAATACTTACTCACAGTATACGTACTTCAATGGTTCCACATCAGACGGGATAAGTCTATCGCTGATGTGTGTCGGCACCTCTTCCAAGCAATCAAATTGTCAAGGTTCCTTCCTCTGAAGTACCGAAATGTAGTAAACACTTCCAATCAGACAAACGGCTTCTCTGCCATGCCAGAAAATATACTTCTTGGAATGGTGAACGAACCTAGGCTTACCGTTCGCCAAGACGCACTCACCAAGATTCTGGAAGCAAAACATAAGCAACAAACAACTGTTAAATACAATATTGTGCCAAAAATTAATTTTGGAGCTAATGATTACACAGAAATGATTGATTGGGAACAGACAGATGTTTCACTTACCGTACCTCCAGTTTTAATCCCTATAAAAGAGGATGAACTTACCGCTAATGCGATGCGGCCCTCTTTAGGGCCTAAATAATCGCGTAAAATTGAAGCCATGAAATATTCGATTTCTGCTAGACCTAAACTCATTCGTTCTGACAGTGCAAGTTCTGCAGACAAACTTTTGAACTATTTTCGAAAATTAATGAAAATTTGAGTGAATTATTTTTCTCGTCTTAAATTGATAGGGGTAAATACTCTGATTAAAATAAACCTTTCAGCATATTAAGAAAATAAAGATGAGAAGAAAAGAGAAACAGTGTTTAAAGCACGCGAAGTCGCTTGAAATCTCGTCCATGAAAATCCTTTTTTTATTTAAATTTTTATATGAAAACAGCATTTGTAACTTTTTTCATGCATACATTTTATTTTTTATCACTATCTACTTTGCAGATACATGTAAAAGAAAGTCACAGGCAAGCTAAATTTTAATGGCACCATATTTGAATTGCGCGCGAATATCCACTAACCAAAGTGATTTTTTTATCAGTCAGTCCCCTGTAGAAATCCTGATATGGTATTGTTAAGGGCCTGATGGGGTTTCCCCATTTTTGTCAGGGTCTGCATGGGGCTAATTGTTTGGGACCGTACCAGTTTAGTTACGCAAAATTGTTAGGGGCCGTCCAAAAAAATGTATTGAGGCCCCTAATAAGCATCCTGACCAATTCCCAATTAATCTGACATAGGATCAGACGACACAACTTAAAATAACTATCTACATGAAAAAAAATCGCAGAGAAAAAGATTTTTTAAAATACATATACTTACTGACATGCCCCCTTAGCATGATTGCGTATGAAGGCCTACTTTGTAGATGTGGTGCTTTTTGCTGCGATTAGAGAGTGTAACAGCTCTTTGCTTTTCTCGTTATAAGGTAGCGGCATACATTTTGTTTCCGGCTTTCCTTTGGTACGGTTGAATGCAGGGGCGTCAGAGACGTGTGCGCTGGGTAGGCTTGAGCCCACCCAACAAATCACTACATCTAATAATAAAATAAACCTAATATTTATCTTAAATTTATATTTTTGAACATATTTTCGGTGAGCTCACCCATGAAAAAAATCGTTCCGATGCCCATGGTTGAATATGATCATTTTTGATGGTACCAAGTTGATATCGCGAATTCCAGTTTTTAGAACTCTTTTTGATAAAGTCAACCAACCAGAAGTTGTATATTTCTTCGATATCAGACATGATTTTCCAACAGAAAATAAGTTAATCACTGCCACTGTAAAAGCACCAGAAAACCTTTTTTCATATTGAATACTCAATGAAAGTATGCTGCGTTTAAAAACGTTAGGCCGCCATGATATCAGGTTAGGCACTTATTATGAAAGTCATCTTAATTAAAAGGACTGTCTTATTCTGGCCACAATAGGCCCTGACAAGGGCCACCCTAATAAGGGTAAGCTTCTGACACTTTTCGCAGGCACTTAAAGAAACCCGGTATCATGGCGGCCTAACGTTTCTCAACGCAACATACTTTCGTTGACTCTTCAATCTGAAAAAAAAGTTTTCCTGGTGCTTTTACAGTGGTAAAAAATAACTTGTTTGTTGTTGGAAAATCATGTCTGCTACCGAAGAGATTTACAACTTACAGTTTGTTTGGGTTTATCAAAAGAATAGCAGCAACTGGAATTCGCGATATTAACTTGGTAAAATCAAAATGTATCACATTTAGCTGCAAAGGCACCATCCCTACAAAGTTGGCCTTCACACACAATCACACAAAGGGGACATGCCAGTAAGTATATGTATTTTAAAAAGCTTTTTTCCTGCAATTTTGTTTCATGTAGATCGATATTTTAAGTTGTGTCGTCTAATATTATGTCAGATTATAATAAACAATATTTCTAGTTTTTAAATGATGCTTTTTTTATAAACATATGAGGAAGCCGAAAAAAGAGTAGAAAATTCACCATCCGAAAATTTCGCATATACAACCGACGTCATTCTTCCAGATGATAAAGCCACTCTAATCTTGCACTATAACAAACATATTTTGTCAATTTAAAAAACAAGAACGGAATTTATTTGCAGAAAGGTCCTATTGGGGTCCTAATTAGAACCCCTAACATTGATTGAGAATTGATCAGAATGCTTATTAGGGGCTTAAACACATTTCCTTTGACGGCCCCTAACAATTTTATGTAAGCAAACTCGTACGGTTCCAAACAATTTACCCCATGCGGACCCTAACAAAAATAAGAAAACCCCATTAGGCCCTCAACAATATTGTTACAGCCTAAAATATTCAATTGTCAACCCATTTAATTTAAAACGTTTAAATTATGAAATCGAAAAATATTAAATATTCAGCAATATTTAACTGTTTATTTAAGAAGAGTGAATTAAAACTGAATATGTAAACGGCCTGAAACATATCGCGGGCGTCTTTGCCAAAGGAAAATACGAATTTATGCAGTAACGAAAAGCAGTGCGGCACGGAAAAGGCATCGGCGCGCAGAGGCACCGATATCCCAAGTGTGACTGTGTGCACACCGAGCCCAAAGTGGCGAAGACCGGAGTTCAGAGGTCCTATTGTATTTGAAAAATAATTAATTTGTAAGTGAAATTATTGAATTTTTATGTATAAATAACAGATGAACACGTATTATTTGTATAATAAATTGGAGTAATGTTAGGATGTATTTAAGAGTTTTAAAAAGCTTCAAAATTATCATGCAAATTTTTTAAAAATTCCTTCGAATCTTCCAGATTCTTTTTTGATAATTTTTGAAAACTTTAAATACCTTTTTAAATATTCTCTTAAAAGAATTTGTTTTACATGAAAAGTTATTTCTAGATTTCCTAGCAATCTTAAAAAAATAACGTTTTTGTTTTTTCGAAGCCTTGGACGATTTCTTGAAAAGCTTCTAGATTTTTTGTTTGAAATCTGAAAAAATTTATAGTTTTCAAACTTCTAAAAATATCTTAAAATTATTCAAAATTCTTCCACAAATAATAAATGTTTAATTCTTATTTACACATCAAAATTTAAAGGAAATTTCTTAAAATTTGCAGGATTTCCTGAAAATTGTACGAAAAAATCAATTCGTTTTAAAAGATATATAGAAATTCTGAAAAATTTTTTAAATAATTTTAAATTTGAACAAATTTAAAATTATTTGTAGATTTCTCAAGATTTTTAAATTAAATTTTGAAGCTTTTCAAAAATACTCTAGCTATTTGAAACAAAAATAATTTATGTTTATAGCTTAAAATTCTTTGAAATACTATAATTTGTAACTTTCTAAAGTTCTTTGATTCATTTTTCAATTTAGAGCATTGAAAAGAATAACGTGGATTTATATTTTTTTGTATTGAAAAATGTTAGTATCTTCAATTTTATACGTGTAAATTATTGAGAATTTAAACAAAACATTCTTGAATTAAAAACCTTGTAAACTTCAATTTCAAAAGTTCAATATTCAACAGTTTTACTTCGAGTGCTTTCATTTGCAGCTCAGTTCTTATCACTTTAAATGAAAATTTTTTAGCCTTAGCGTTCGATTTTTTAAATTTCATTGACCATTAAAAATGCTTGCGAACCGTGAAAGATCAGGAAATTTATTTCTTCGATTAAAAAGACCGTTCGATATACTGTACAGGTATTAAGATGGGAAACAATTTTCCATGAAGCACATTAACATAAATAATCGAATGTTCAAGAGAATCGAAAAAAATCATCTGTTTTAAAAATGAACTTCTTTCTAGAGAATACGCCAATTCTAGCAACAATTTGGTAAAGTCTTTTATTCTTAGAAATACGCAAATAACCAGATGCAGCTTGGAAACTCGAACGCGAGTATTTTCTCAAGGCATAGAATTCATTCCATAATATCAAAGTTATTTGAATGAATGTAGCTTCTGTCCAGATGAGTTTACTTCTAAGGGAACACAATTCGTCGAACGCTTTGTAGTTATAGCCTACATGGTTCTAACATTCTTATACCTTTTCGACACGCGGCTTTGTGCAGAAGTGAAAAATATCTTTCCTAGTTCGACCATCCAAGAAGCAAGCGTAACGGAAAAGCCATAAAATCTTTTACTCTAAAAAAGTATCGCTTTTCAGTTGCTTCCTTTTCTGTCGGTTAACAACGGCGTCTCGGGAACGTGGCAACCACGATAAAATTCAATCTGAGGATCTCTTTGGAGAAGCTTCAGAATTTCGCATTTGCTTTCTTTGTAGGTATTAAAGTTGTTCATTATGATTAATTTCAGATATATAGGTAACTCCAATTCAATCTCGGAATTTTTTTCGTTTGTGCAATATAGAAGTTTTTAATAAAATTTCTGGCGAATCAATAATGTTAATGCAAATATTGACGCATAATATTACCAGCATATATTGCTATCACATTTGCTTTAAATTTTATAAACAAATTAAAATAAATAAAAATTTAAACAAAAAAAAATGAAAAATTTATTTTTTGTTCGCAATGTTCGGTTATTTATCTCTCGGAGTAACTTATCCTCCACAGTCGGTGTATTTTTTCGACTAGATAGGTAAAATATAATAAAATTCTGTCGATTTTTGTTATTTTAGACAATAAGACAAAAACCCTGGTTTATATTTCTTTCAAATAAATGAGGAAACCGAGAGGGAAATTGAAATGGACGCATATACCCTCATGAAAAAAAAGTATTTATTAGAAAGCATGCTACGCTCTTTTATTTCCATGAGGAATTGTTCGCTGAATCAAATATATAAAGATATTTACTGCTGAACAGTAAAATCTCTCTGATTCAAACCGAAAGGTAAAGTAATAACAGATTTTGGGTCAATCTTTACTGTAGTATCTTTCAAAATATTCACTTCAAACTTTCAAATAATGTGATTAATTGCGACTTTCATTTTAAAAATACCTTGGAACATTTCTAAAAACAAAAATATATTTATTTTCACTATAATTTTCTTTGAGGTATTTAAAAAATCGACTTTTGAACTTAATCGTATAAGAAAAAGTTATATAATAATATAAAAATTATAAAATACATTAAATCGACGACTAAAAGATGTAATCAATCACAAAAATTGATTTGAATAAGAAATTTAGTTGGTTTACCATGGTAATTTCATGTGCCGAGTGCAAAAGTCAAATAGACAGAAGAATTCCTGGATGCCATCTTTTCATGCGAAAAATTTACTGGGTCAAAAATTTCTGGATTAGGAAAATATTTTGGACCAAAGTGTAATCCGAGAATCGGTATAATTGTCGATGTTCCCTGTTTTATAATAAACCCAGTTTCTTCACTTTTATAATCTCTAGTTGCTTTTTCAACTAGCAGTGGTGAATCGGGATAATTTTTTGTTGTTTCTGCAGCAATCATGTCCAGATAATGAAGATCTGATATCTGAAAAAGTGTTTTAAATCATTTGTAAAATTTTTTAGAATTTCAGATATACTTTTGTACTATAATTTAAAACATGAATAATAAATAGCAATTCATACGAAATCTCTTCATCATTTTTTGCTCGAATTATAAAATAAAAGATTTGTTTGTTTTTGAATGAACCTGTCACTTTTTATTTATATTTTACAAGTCACTAAATTCAGAAGAAATGTTACTCTCTTTGTCATTATCTTAAAGCTGAATTAGTAAATCCATAAAATCGTTCCTCCCCATCTTCAAGGCTTTGAATTACCAGGTGTATACATATGAAACCGGTATTTTTTCAAGAAAAAAACACATTTATTTCAAGAGAATGATAACAAATATTTTATTCAAAGTATGCGC
>NC_046657.1:116273907-116275740 GCF_010883055.1 Belonocnema kinseyi | reverse complement strand
ACAATGCCTTTGCACTGGAGGGACTTATACATACCTGGGCGTGCCACATAGCCGCATTCAGGACGTGACATCTATAAAGGATACTCTCCGAAGCAGATACAAACGTCTCCTCCGGCTGATTTGGTCTTCTGTTCCGCGAATCTACACTCCACACCGTCACGATGGTCGCGAAATATTGAATCTTGAATGTCTTCACAACAGGATTATTCTGGGTACAGCACATAGATTCGCAAGTGGAAAGACCCTCTTTTTAAAATGGTTAGGAAGCACGAAGAAGTGGGTAAAGGAGTATTTCTGTACAAAGTAGCGGAGAAGGCTGCTGAAACACTCGGACTTAACTTCAGTGTTAGGGGTGAGAAAAATGCATCAAATCTTATCTGTCTCGAGTCCTCACTCCTGAAAGCCTGGATTAAAAAAGCACAAGAGAAAAACTTCCGTGAACTGGTGCTCGATAAGAGGATGCACGGCATCTTCCACATAAATGTGGTGGGTCACTCAATGTCGTCTGAGCTAACTTTTTCTTTCCTTAAATCATCCGGATTTAAGTCTGGCATGTAGGGTTTCATTTTGGCATGTCCAGACGGTGTCATTTCCACCTTAACATACCGTTGCCACATTTTGAGCCAAGAAATTCTTGATGACAGCAGCAGTGCGTACCATGCAGATTCTGAGCATTTATCGCACATACTATCTAGTTGTCCAACACATGCGGAAACAACCTAGATCCAAAGGCACAATACGAAACTGAGGCTGCTTTATTATCATCTCTGTCACTCTTACGGCATTAGCCTTATTATTGCTTTTCTAAGTGCTCCTAGGGAAATGGAGTCAATTGTCGAGAATGAGAAGTGCCCTATATACTGGAACTTTATATTCTCGACAATTGTTTCTGTTGCACACTCGAGGCCTGACATTGGTCTTATTGACTTCGAGAAACGAACCATGTTCGTTATAGAATTTTCAGCACCAGCTGACAATCATCATAGCCAAGGAGGATGCAAGAAAGAGAGGTATAAAAAAAGAGCGGTGTACTCCCTTATAAGGGATTTGCGACGATTGTGCCCAGAATATTCTGTTAAACTAATCGTCATTATCATCGGCGCTCTTGTAGGTGCCATGCTTTCACTGATTAATAGCTTGAAAAGCATTCCTGCGTTTCAACAATATGCTAAAACGCTTGCGGGGAAAATGCAGAAGGCGGTCGTCCTTGGGTCGCTCCATGTTCTTGGGATGCACGAAACTTTTGCCGGATCGTCGTATTGATTCCGTTACAGACTGTAACCACCTATCTCACGGTCGTGAGACGTGGTTATGGCTGACATTTTACCGCGATTTTGCTGGGATCGGGTGCAGTTTTTCAGATTAGCAACCGCTCCCGGCAAAATCCTGCGGCTGTCCTTATGGCCAACTTTCAATTGTACATAAGTACCTACCTTCTGAAAATTTGATTTTCAAGCAGATTCTGCGAAGAAAACAAACGTATATGTAGTCCGCACTAAATATACTATGCGTGTCATTGGTTGAACATTATTCTGCTTGAAACTAAATAGTCTCACAAATGCGGAAGCTGAATTTCATACATTTGCAAAAAAAAAATGATAAGCCCGTATTCTGTCCAACGAGATTTTGAAGTTTTTTCCTTATGTTTCATCCGTCAGATTATCAAGTTTTTAAATTTTTGTTTCTTCGAAAAAAGCGCTAGCGATTTTTGACAAAAATGTTTTGTGGAAATAATAAAGTACCAGGTGTATACATATGAAACCGGTATTGCCATTTAGCGGCCAGTAGGCACACTTGTAGGCACTGTCGGAACTTACCATTTGTGCTAATTGG
>NC_046657.1:116259124-116273807 GCF_010883055.1 Belonocnema kinseyi | reverse complement strand
CTTGCGCGCGCCTATTTATCTTTTTATGAAAAAGAATAAACCAAAACCCTATATTTTCTATGTTATACATATTTAATTGATGTTACACAATATTAGTATAAAATAATAGAAGGCACCGAGGGATGAGTTCTGTACCTGAAACTGTAATTCATCTTTTATAATAGCATTTAAACAAATTATATATTTTTTGGTAGAAAATTGAGTTGAACTATTTCGTTCCAAATGAGCTTTTTTTATTGAAAATTAATTTACACCTAATGTTAATGAATAGCATTTATTACAATTTTGTAACTCACATTGATGATATTCATATTTTTTAATAATGAACTTTGCATTTTTAAACCTATATACTTATAAATCAATTTTGAAAAATTTTTGAACGCGCATTATAATAATCAATGACCTCATAAGTAGAAAAACACACGTAATAAGCTTGTTGCCACTTCGTAAACTCTCCCCTGAAAATCTTGGTCAAGTCTCCCGTTTAAAATCTTTCTTTAAAATTGAACTAATAATAATTATATTTTAAATTACATTGAAATTAGTGGATTTATTTATTAAAAATAACACTTTGAACCAATAAATACTTTGACACTTATCATGTGGGGTGAAGCTGTTGTGTAAAATGTGCTTTATGGAGGTAGATAGAGAGGAAAGGTATTATAACTGTTTTACAGAAAAATAGTCTTTTGACTTAAAAGTTAATTTATTCATTGGATCCGATAAATTGTATCAAGCCATATCGCATTTAGGCTATTTTTAAACATTTTTAAGCTTTATTTGTGGTATTTGTTCACAAGAGGAGTGATTCTAGGTGCTAATTAGTTTCTCTGTCTGAAATTTTACGACTCGACTGATACTAAATAAAATGGACAATATATTAGTTGCAAACGGAAGCTTACAGCAGTAGGTTCTCAAGTGAGAAAATATAGAGCACTGGCAAAAGCTGATAAATCAGTAAATGTACAAACTTCCATTACAAGTAGTAGATAATTTGAGTGCAAAGGAAGTCGAATAAATACAGAAAAACAAATATGAGTCATTTCAATATGTATGTATAACAATTATTTAAATAATTAATAAAAACAATATTTTATGTTGAATCTAGATTTTATTCTAAGTTAACTAGATATGCCCAGGCACGTTATATAGCATCTACATAGCTAAACTGTCTATAAACTAGTCGACCCAAACGTTACATCCCAGTCTAGCCACTGTACAGTCATTCTGTGCCGCATCAATATAGATTCAAGGCGGACTGCACAGAAACAGTACAGCGCCATGACAATTTTCCACACGGGTAATTTTCGGCTACATGGGTCTAAAAATCTGGAGATCCGTTAAACGAACGCAGGTGTGAAATTTCGGACGATTATAATACTTTCTCAACCATAAATGATGAATCTTAATAATTGAACAATTTTGAATCAAAAACGTGCCAAATAAAACAATTTTAGTTTCAATAAAATTTTGAAAAAAAAAGCAAATTCTAAATAAAATTGAAAGAAATTCAACTTTCAATATTTTTAAATAAAAGCATTTAAAATTAAACAATTTTGTTTGGAATCGATGAATTTCGAAATTCAATAATTTTAAATTGAAATCTCGAGAATAGTACAATTCCAAAACTTTTAAGGAATTTTAATTGCATTATTTCTAATTCAAAACTTTCGAAGATAGAAGAGATAGAAGACTATTGAATTTAAATAATTTTTTTTATCAGAAGCGATTCAAATTTAATAATTTTAAATTGAAATCTAAATTAAATCTAATTGAATTGGAAAAATAAATTCATCGTCATTTTCACTTAAAATTTAAAAAAATAATCATTACCAAGACATTTTTAAAATTATATTTTTCTGAAAAAAGATCTTCTAACTACGCTCCACTGGAAATCGAACTTCCGATTTCCGGCCAGGTGCTTTTCCAATTAAGCTATTTGAGAGATCGAAGGAAAAATCGCTATTCAGAAATATACGCTTATTCAAGCCAGGTGTTACATATTCACTGTTCAAAATTGAAGAATTGAAAATATAGTAAACCTTTAAAGTTAAATTATTCTAAAAGCATTAAAAATGATATTCTACCTAATAGAAAACTTGCACAATTATTGAATTTAAATTTGAAGCGTGATAAGTCGATAAAAATTATTAATGTTAAAATTGTACAACATAATTTGAAAATCTCATTCATTTTAATATAATGTGCAAATTAATAACTTGGACATAAACGGGAACAACTTCACGTTGAAGAGAATCATTTTATGAAATGTGAATCAGATTTTTGCGAGAAAAAAAAGACGTAAGAACCGAGTTTCAATGTCGACAGAATGCATAAATAAATCAAGGATAGATTATTATATGTATACAATCATAACAAAACCGGATAATTCTGAATATAATTTAAGAGAATATATAAAATAAGAAAGTAGATTCATGTTTTGGGCTTATATCAGAATCTTCATTTTTTTTAAACAGAGGTTTAAAAAATTCCTTTTAATTTTTTCAGGTAATTTTTTGTTTGTGTCAGATAAGTCTTTTTCATGCATCACATTTCTACTAACTATGTATTTTAGTGTACAATATCTGTAGAGAAATTTTACTACTGTGCTTTATTTTCATACTTTATTGTGTCTTTTATTGTAAATTTTATTATTTTTCCACAAGAATCACTTCTCAATCGAACAAACTAATTGGAATATTTTTGTGGACGAATATAAATAATGACCCATAAAATACACAGTAAGAGAAGAAAATAACGACCGAAAATAAAATTTCTTTCAAATCATTTCAGACACTAAAAGTACCATAATCAATGAAAAAATTTCTTGTTTCAATCTGGAAACAGTTTTCAATATATTCCAAATTGCAATGTCTCGTTCGTACATTATTGAAATGAAGTTAGACCAGACTTACGGTACATTCAATGCACAATCCGCAGGTACGGTGCAAGCAAATTGTTACACCTCATGCGCGTTCGCCCGGACCTTTTTGTTTTACAGAGCGCACATTTGGCACGACTTTCCTCTCGAATGACGGTGTAACCTCTAAAAAACGGTTCTTTTAATCCTATAACCTAACCCATGATTCACCTAGTGGTTAGACGCAAAATTGGCTGCTCCAAACGACGCTGTAGAAGTGTTTGAATTAAAGCGGAGGCTAAATCTTTTAAGAACTTAGCACGGCCAAATGAAGGATTTTCTTCCCATAGATTTTAAAGTTTACTCGAATTAATTGAAGCTTGTTTTAGCATATCATTGTATTATACAAATAATTACGTAAATTATAACCTATTTGTTATTGTTCGGACATTCTGTAATAATAACGAACATTTTTCTTTGATTATTTTATGTTTTATACACACAAAAATAGTATCTCAACATTTTTTTAATACTAGAAAATCATGCAGTATTCTCTCAGTTTATATTAAAAACAATAACATATGTTAAAATACTTACATTCAATATAATTCCACTCATTACATTAAAAAAGATTTTAAAAACTTAAAATATTACCGGCGCCAACTTCACCCCCCCCCCCACACACACACACACTGCTACCACACTAGTGCAAATTTGCGCTTCATCCAAGTTTCGACCTTGCTGTCTGAGCGGTTTCAAAGCTAATTATATCATCTTTGACGTAGCAAATAGCCTAGGATACTAGCACATTTGTTGTAATGGGGAGAGAGCCTTAGTTTACTCAGATAGAAAGTTACTGAAGTAAGAAATTTCACAAGTTGCTGATTCGTAATAGTGTGTTTATTGAGGGTTAATATTTCATTCACGACCATATTAGTTAGTTCGCGTAGGGGCCGACAGTGTCGCATAGGATGTTTAAATCCCCAATGAGAATGAGTAGGAAAAAGTTTGAATAATGATAATTGAGAAACTGGTAGGAAAAGGATTGAAGAGTGATATATGGATAAAGGGGAGAGGAGCGATAATTGACAAGAGAGAGTCATTGGAGAAGTTATAAAAAAAATTATTACGATTTTCACTCTGGAAACCTTTCTTAATAGCTAGACAATTGTTTTCTGTTTCATGATATTTTAGTAGATATAGTTACACCAAACTCGCTTTTAGTCCAGTGTCGGGGGTTGCCTTCAAATAGCCTAGAACTGAATTCGGGGACATCGAAACGTTAACATCAGGGCTGCCTGAACCGTTTTCAATTGGAAGCATGCTTTTGTGGAATATACTTGACTGCGTATTCGCGCACTGCGGCCGTTCTTAAACGACTATCGGAACCACTCTCGCCCCGATTCCTTGAGAAATTGCTGGGGCTAGCAGTTCTAGAAAGGCCGAAAACGGAGTGACTGAGAGCAGGAGTTTGGTGTATGTTAAGATTACGTAGCGTCTCTCTTCAATCCATAAATATGATTTTAAAAAATATCCTGTGAAGTGAAAATTTTCAGAAAATAGCCTTAAACATTTTTTTAATTACTAATATTTTTAAATTTTCTAACAGATTATTCACAGCGTGAAATAGTGAAATAAAATGCAAACGAAGCTCTGAATCGCTCCGTTTAAAAGGAATTCTAAATTATACGTAACGACAATACGTAATACATTTTTTCAGAGAACAACGGATTTTTTTTTTGTTATCAACTCTTTCAACTAATTGCAAAAGGAATTGTGAAATTCACAGTCGGGCAGGGATGCATCTTGACTTATAAGCAACGAACAGGAAGCTTGAATTCTCAATATTCCAGCACGACTCACGCCTGGTATGAGCTACCACTCGCGCGGAATCTTATTGAAAGGAAAGATAGGAGGAAGTCTGTTCCTTTCTGCTCATCCTTCTACCTATTTCCTTTTTACGTCTTAACCGCTTTCATTCGTGATTCCTGGCCTTTTCTTTCGTATCGCTATCGCTTTGTCGTCTTGTCGTATTAAAAGATTTACCGTGAAAATAGAGGCACCTCACATCTGAGCTGCATTTGAGGGCCGATAACTTTCACATCATTAAACTGCAACGAAATTTTTCTCGTCTTTCATCGTTAATCGTCTGTTAGAAATACACAGTTAAAACGATATAAATATAAAATTTTTCGTTTACGTTCTACACAAAAAATGCTGAAAAAACTATTTTATTTATTTGAATTCTATTGGTTTCATCATTTCGGAGACACTTTTTGTATCCCCTCTTACTCAAAAGTAAAATTAAGTTGTATATATACTACCTTTTTTAATTTTTATAAATTTAATGAAAGAGTTAGTATTCTCATCTATTAAAATGAAATATGGCTCGATTAAAAGTGGAACTTCGATTATCTTGAAGACGAGAGATGATATAAAATTGGTGTAAAAACTCTCTTATTTCGACTTTTAAACAAACTAACATTTCTTAGCAATACACATTTTTGTATTATTTCCTATTATGGTTTCTTTTAAGAATAATTTCATTTTAGAACAGAGGTTTCATGTAAAATGTTACTTTATCACAGCTAAATCTGCTCCTCCCTGCTAAAGTGAAATATTATCTCATGTGTGCCTGCCAGCCACGAGGAGGAAATCGATAATAATTTTGAATCAATAATGCCAGCAATTTTGCGAAAAATTCACGTATGACCCATCGATTCAGGTGGAATTCCATGCACGCTTTATAATTCAAACGGCTATAAATCCCTGAAAAATACAGATCTAATAAAACACATTTTGCCAATCTTAACTTTAGCTTATATTTTTTGTAAATATGTTTAACTTTATCTTCTCCTACTTATAAAATAAAATGCCTCTAAATCATGTGCAAAGTTCTTCAATCCAGAAAATTGAGTGAGAATAACATTGAAATACTTAGAAATAAGTTCATCTATTTTGCAAATGTACTTCATGGACGCACATGCGCAGCTTGTAGATCAGTAACTTTGCATACCGGAAAAATATAACTATTCCTAATGTCTTTAAATATACACAAATACGATATACCGACAAAAGTTTTGAAGTAAAACACAATTGTAATGAAAGTGATGGCCCTAATTCTACAGGTAATTAATTTGAATCAATAAAATCTGTTTTTAGAAGATATTCACATTAATGAATTTTTTGTCTTTCTCCTATAAGTTCCAAAGTGTCTAAACAAAATTTTTATCCTATTTTGAGGGTGCGGGGTGAGGATTATTCGTATTCATCCTTTTATATTTATAGCCTTTTCCATTTTATCCATTTACTTACTAATCTGTCATAGACCTATATCGTTTTAGCCATTTTTATTTTCTCTAGTTTTATAAAATTAATATATATTTCCGTCTGACTGAATAAGGGTGCAGTTCTGAATAGTATATACTTCCAGTTGGTTTGAAAGTGCATATACACATGCATTTTGATTTGCTGATTACGAAATGATAGTGAAAATACGCGCAAATTTGATTTTCATGTTGAAAACCATGAAGACGCCATAAAAAATGATGGTTTTTTGTGTTTATCTTATTAAATAATAAAAACGTACAAAAAACCTTTAAATGAGGGTTGTAGATCTTTTAAAAAGATATATTTTATTTTTCATACAGTTTTACTCTGCGAGTATTAGTTTTCGAGAAAAACGACGAGAAATATGAAAAATCACAGAAATACAGGACAATTATGTAACGGTATAGCCCTGTGACTAGTACAGAAAAAAATTTTGGTCAAACGCCTAACCTTTTCAACGTCTCATGTGTTGTAGGCGGCGGGCAGGCACCCCTGTGACTGATCACAGAAATAATGTTGGTCAAACCCCTACCCCTTTCTAACATTTGTGAGGAGCGGGAAGGCACCTCTGTGACTGATCACAGAAATAATGTTAGTCAAACTTTTACTTCTTTCCAACGTATTGTGGAGAGCGGGAAGACACCCCTGTGACTGGTCACGGAAATAATGTCGGTCAAGTCCCTCCCACTTCCAAGGCCTCGTTGGGGGGGAGGCACTCCTGTGACTGGTCACGAAAATAATGTTGGTCAAGTCCCTCCCCTATCCAACGTTTCGTGGGGGGCAAGAAGGCACCCCTGTGACTGGTAACAGAAATAATTGTGGCACCCCTGTGACACCGCTACATATTGTGCTGTATTTCTGTAAATTTTCATATTTATCGTCGTTTTTCTCGAAAACT
The DNA here is from genome assembly GCF_010883055.1 of Belonocnema kinseyi. Taxonomy (NCBI): domain Eukaryota; kingdom Metazoa; phylum Arthropoda; class Insecta; order Hymenoptera; family Cynipidae; genus Belonocnema; species Belonocnema kinseyi. The sequence goes on along the minus strand of NC_046657.1, from coordinate 116,266,719 downwards.
GTTACTCGCAGAGTAAAAATGTATTCAACATAAAATGTATTTTTTTCAAAGATCTAAAACTCATATTTATATTTATCTAATTCAACGACGCTGTCCACGATAAATCAAATATTTTGAAAAAATACCTCAATAATCAATCTTTGTTCATTTCGTATTTTCAAGAATGCTATTCAGTTCTCTTGATTTTCTTTTTACTTTTTACTTTTCAGAATAGGGCAAATATCACTATCACTGCAGATATCCCAATTACTACTGTACTCATAATGATTCATGGTCGGAGTAAAAAAAGCAGAAGATCAAAAACGGTACGTACACGGAGAGAAATCTAGTTTGAAAACCTGGGGATTATTGTTAGAAATAGGTGATTTAGTCTAAGAAAAGTAAAGCAATTCATTCTCACATGGGGCCATCTACGAATTAAATGGTTCAGACTGAACGCTCTTCGCTAGTGTAACAAAAGGTTCGACCGTAGAGGACTGAGCGTAAGAACGCGTGTGGAGTCGGAGGTAGATTAGAGGAACGAAAGGAAGTTCGAATTCTAAGGAAAGTAAGAAAAATAAAGGGAGATTTTAATATACGTTTCAAATGTAAGTCAGGCGTTGTAGATTCGTCGTTAGACATTCCAGTAATGCATCTCGAAATAGATGATGGAATATAATGATAAAGTAGCAAAAAAATCTTTTACTTATAATAACTGCACTTAATTTATTTTATAATTTATGTAATTGCACGTACGGTCACTTACAAACATTATCGACGCTCAAACGCTATGAAAAATCGCACCCGCTGGGGATCCAAACACCCTACCTAAACAACCTAAAACCTCTAAGCCTATGCCCGACGCTCTAGCTAATTACGATAATGTATCGCTTAAATTCTACTGACAACATCTCAGCTAAGATTTTCGCTGATAAGCATGGGATAACTGAGGAATATATAAAAGCAGCCAATACAAATAATTCGTTGGAACATTAAATTTTTAAAAATTGCTTCAGATACAAAATACATAAACCTGAAATTAATATCCTAACTTTAAAGTTGAATTTGAACAGTGAATCGAAGGCTTGCTGAAATTAAAAGAAATAAATCTGAAAAATGAAAATATTTAAATGATAAGAATTTTATAAAAATTTTAAGCAGCTAGTGTTTATTTATACATTTTTAAAAAGTAAAATAATACACATTATGTGATATAATAGTGTAATAGTATGATGAATTGCAAACATCAGTAAGTGAAGTAAACGATGTTCATTACATTTTTTACTTTGTTCCTGAAACAATATTTAAAGGCTTGTATTATATATAATCAGATAACGATCGAAAACGAAATTTTTTAGGAGAGCAAAATAACAATCCGTAAGATCGAAAACAGCCTATAAAGATAAAAACAAAAGCTACTCCCGAGCTGAAGTGTTTCTGAATTAAAATCAAAAAAGTATGATTAAACAAAATTATCCAGTTCCGAGAAATAAAACGCAGAAGTCTACAATCACAAAGAGACAGGAAAAACTTACTCCTTTTAGATATTAAGTTGCTTATTTGGGAGAAAATGAGTTTCACGAGAAAAAGTTAAACACTTTCAAGTAAATCATTCAAGAATTTCCGATTTCAAGTTTTGGGTGATTTGAAAATCATTTATAAATAAAGACTGAAAATTTATTTTTCAATTTTAAAACATAATGAAAACTTGCTTTCGAAATATGAGGAGGCTGAATAAGAATAAAAGAATAGTTGATAGAAAAAGCTTATTCTGTTGCGGGAAAATAAAGATTTAGTGTGGAGGTATCGCACTGTAAGAGTTATAAAAGTTATAAAAGTGGCTTTTAGTAAAAATTGAAGATTAAAGATTTTAGGTTGGAATTTGATTATAATGTAAAATATGAACCACACGAATGGAAAAAATACGATGCTTACAAGTGCAATCGAGAATGGCGCGAACTCGTGAACTGTCGACGGTAATGTAGCGCTATTGCGCCTGCGTGATATTGCTAGTAGCTTTCTGGTACAGAGTCCCAGAAGGCTCGCGGACTCAACGCTATTTGCTAATACAAGCCTCTCTCAGTGCCTCGAATATTTGACATTGCACGACGCATCTTATTTCGAATCTAATCTTAACTATACGTAGTAATATATTTTAACGAGGATTTAGTAAATAAGGTGCCTTTTACAAAAGGTACTTTATTCAAATGAATAAAAGTAAAATCTATATCACATTGGATTTTATTAGTATATTAAACAGTTATTTCTAGATATAATAATGATGTGATCTAGTAATCACAACTTAACATCTTAGAAAGGGTACCTGTACTCGAGTACTAGTGACAAGTGTCACTAGCACCATAATAATCTGTAATGTAATACAGCAGTCTTCATAAAAATTATTTTTCCATTTTTTGCGTGTAATTAATAAATTTATGTAACTTGTTACACTTTTTAGTTGTCAATAACAATGCTGTAGATGAAATATCTTCATTTTTTTTAATATAACGTATAAATCCGCAGTAATAGGGTTGCAGTAATATTTACGGCAATTTTTTTCGTCTGCAGTAATACGTATAGACATAAATTTTCTCTGAATTCTCAATATATTTGTATACTGCTTTATGTTTTGGTTTTTATTACTTTTTATTTATTTACCAAATATTTCTCGCTTCACAGTAAAAGAAAAATATACGGTGAGACTAACACTTGATGCCGCAGTAATTGGGCCATTCATACTAACCAACTTAATCAAACTTTATCAATTTTTTTTATAGAATTTGCATAGTGTTCTGTTCGATAAAATGAGACAAAAACGATCAAATGGCATAGAACAGTATAGCAGTTTTATAAAGATATTAAAGTGTTAAAAAGGCCTAGAAGAGTGTAGAGTTATTGAAGAAATCGAGCACTTTTAGTATGTTTTCCTTTGCCATGCTGATGCATAGAACATGGAATAAAATGGAATAGGCTAGAACCAATATAAAAGAGAATAGAATAGATCTCGTAAACCAAGATAGAATAGGATATATTTATAGATCAACGGAATAAGAAAAACAGGGACAGAATTCTTTGACACAAGCAAAATATAAGAAGTGACAAATCAGGTAGAAAAGCATAGAAGTGTCAAAGAAGAAAATGTTAAAAAGTGGAAAAATAGGACTTTATAAAGAATAAAATGTTCGGAACCAGAGATGGAAAATATCACTTAAAATACGGAATTATCAAGTACAGGACTCTAGAAAAGAAAAATGTAATGAAAATTAAAAATAAGACAACTAAAAATAGAAATAATATTTTAACCATTGAAATAGAATAGAAAAAGGCATACTTTTCAGGAAGAGTAACAGGAAATACAAATTGAGTGTCCCGATCGAATAACTCGCCGAGCGCGCAAAAACGGGTACAAGTATTGTACAAACGCCTCGTTGAACGGAAATCTTAAGTCACAAAATTAATTTTTTCAAATATAGGCTTGTAGACAATGATGAGACGGAACTTTTTCTGCTTTTTCAACAGATAAATATTTGTAGCCTTTCTCATTCAGGCGAAAAAGATCTTAGCATGCCAAAAATGTTTTTGAGAAAAAACACTTCAGAATCCCGTTATATTTGCAAGGTCAATATTTTTCTGGTCAATGAAAATACAAATCTGATGCAGTGTTTCGTTTTTTAATTGTCATGCATTGGATCAGTCATTTAAAATTTTAAAAAGCCAACACCTAATTTCAATTCGGCGACCCCAAATATATAAGTATCACCAATCTTATTGAGATCCGAAAATTTTTAATAATTAAAGTCCGCTATATTGGATCTGCCATTTTTAATTTTTTTAATACAACACCATATTTCGATTCAGCGACATCAAAAATCTACGTAGCACCCACTTTTATCAAGATCTGAACATTTTTAATCATTCATGTCCGCCATATTGTATCTGGCATCGTGAATTTAAAAATTCTAACATTATATTTGAAATCAGCGACCCCAAAAGCCGATGTATCCTCAATTTGATCAATGCCTGAACTTTTTTTCATGTCCGCCACATTGAATTCGCAATTTTTAATATAAAAAATACAACAAACATATAAAAAATACAACATTTGTTCATCACATGCAACGCCGCCAACTATAGTTCCGCGAGCACTCAGCGCCATAACTGATCGCCGCTGGCGGAGTCGCATCCTTCTTTAACATGGGTATTTCCGCCAATTTTCAATAAATCAATCTGAAAATTTTAAAAATGTTTCTTCAATTGTGATGAACAAATGGCAAACTCAGGCATTGGAAGTATATATTTCGTGCGTATATCAGAGCTTAAGGCAGTTCCAATAATATTTCTCCAGCTAACGATGATTTGTTCCTTAACAAATAATTGAATTTGGGGCATAAGTTTTTTTCAGTTTTTTATTCTTATTATTAAAAATACTTATCTGACACTAAAAAAAAATGGTTAGTTGAGCCAACTATTTAGTTAGTAAGATATGGTATTCCTATTTTATTAGTTGAAACTGCTATTTTATTAGTTCGTACAACAATTACGTTAGCTGCAGTGACTATCAGGTGGTACCAGCAACTAAGTAAATGGTTGTCCCAACTAACGAAATAGCAGTGCTATATCATACAAACTGAATAGTTAGCCCAAATAACTTTTTCTTCCGTGGATGCAAAAACAGAAAATAGAATAAAGTTCCGTCTTTTCATTATCTACAAGCTTATATATTGTAAAAATTAATGTTGTGACTTTTAAAATTTCCGTCCAACGAGAAGTTTGGACAATCTTCTATACTTTGCCAAATATTGGCGCTATAATTTCCTACTTCAATGCCAAACTTTGGCGCTTATACCCTTTTTATTTTTTAAATGGCGGCGTCCATGCCCGTTTCGTATTTTAAATTTTGGCTCTCATACGCTTTTGGTCGGCCAATCCTTTGGCTTTAGCATAATAAAAGTACAACGGACAGACGGACTAAAATTTTGCAAAAGTTTACCAAAAGAACATATTTATTAATCAACCCTATTTCAAAAACGTGACTGTAGTAGATTGTGCCTATCTTCGAAAATTTGGCAAAGTCTAAGAAAGTAAAAGTTGAAAAGTAAAAGTGAAAGTCTAAAGTACATGAGTTCGATAATGGGCGAGTAATGACATTGGGACATTAAACATGATTGAAATATTGTTCATGGCCACGAGTCGACCATGGGTGAAGATTCACCCAATCTTGAACCACGATTACCCCACACTTATCCCATAGAGAGCAATTTTGAGCTTTAGTTAACCAACTCAAACTTCTCCTATAGAAATGTAGAGTGATAAAGAGATAAAAATAAACATAAAAATAAACAAGAGCAACCATACTAAAAATAAGAATATATGGGGCATTCTCGGTCAAACCAGCCACTCTCCCCTCACATTTCAATTTGCAAGTTACATTAACGTTATTGGGCTTAAAATTTTCAATGAAGCTTCTACTTTTTCTTGCCATATGGCATTTTGCAATTTTTCGAAATGGTGAACCTATCATAGCTGCCATATTGGATCCGCTATCTTGGAATTTCGAATAACTAATAGTAGATTCGTAATCAGCGACCTCAAATACATAAATCAAGTGTATTGTAAAATTCAATCTTATGTTCTTACAAGAATCAGAGTACAAATAAAATATTATGTTTAGTAATTTCCTTCATTGTGGCAGAGATGACAGGTCGGCTATTTTGAAAAATCGCGAAAGTCCACATGACATGAAAAACTAAAAACTGCAACGAAAATTTCAAGCCCAATAACTTTAATTTATCTTGAAAATTGAACTATACAGGGTGATTTTTTTAACTTGAAACTTTTAAGTATCTCGAAAAATAGGCACTCTGTGAAAAAATGTTATGAATAAAAAGTTTCAAGTTAAAAAAATCACCATGTATATATGGGGCATTCTCTGTCAAATGAGCCACCCCCCACGCCCAGTTCAATTTCAAAAATCTAATTTAAAAAATCACCCTGTATATTAGATATCTTAATATCATCAAAAAAAGTTATGATAGGCTAGAATTACTTTAAAAAAAGAAATAGAATACAACACGATAAAGAAATTCGACAGAAAAAATGAATGAATTAGAAAGAGGCTTAAGACAAAAATAGTAAATAAAGGGAAAAAAGAAAACATTTTTATAAAAAGAAATAAAATGAAAATGGATAAGAAAGAATCAAATTTGACGTAAGATGAATAGAATGAAAAATAATAAAACAGGTTATAGATGGTAAAATTGTATAGAAGTAGATAACATTCGTAACAAAAATCTATGATAACAGCTTTTTTAGTTTTCATTATTTAACCTGTTGAATAATAACTCGTAACGAATATAAAATAATATTGAGTAAAAACTATAGTTCTACTAGAGTCTTTGAACTGTATTTCTTGTTTTTGACCTTAATATAGAAGTACAGACCTTAATATATAAGTACACACACAGGCTCTTGCAAATACACAGACCCCCTACACACAGACACATAGTCATAATGGGAGGCGAATAGGGGATGGGAGAAACGAGAAAAAGGAAAAAATAAAAGATAATTCGAGAAATGTTCGTTCTGGGTAGCCGAAGATGTGAAGCTTGTGAAAAGAAAAGAAACCACGAACACGTGCCAAATCTCGAAACACTTCGTCGATGCATTACTGAGATTATCGAGAAAAGTAAATCACAAGAACTGAGATTTCCACTAAAAGTATAAGAATTCAAGTTCATATGATAGGGAGCGAAAGAAAGAATACTTTGCTAACTAACTTTTAATATGAAATTTATTTAACATTTAATATTCTCTTCAGATTCTCCTTTCTGTTTTACTATTACTATTTTCCACTTTTCTCTTTTTTTGCTTTGGTTTAGAAAATCTAATTTTATCCTTTTTAATTGTATACTGAAAAATTCTTATCATTATTCAGTCTTTACCTCTGCTTTGTCTCCTTCTTGTCGCGGGATTTATTCCCATTAAAGCTCTTGTAGTCAGAAATATTTAAAAAATGTGCTATTCGCTGTTTCTAAAAGCCCTTTTGTCTTTGAAATTCATATTCTTATCACATAGCTCGCGTTGTATTCTTGATTTAATTAAGATGAGTAATTCTAAAATTTTATTATATTTTCAGGATATTTAAAGTAGAATAGAAATGTATGGCGTTCATTATGACCAACATTTTTTTCGGAAACGAGTTTATTGCACCAACAATTTTTTTTTAAACATATAGATACACATTGTATTAGAAGTAGTAATTTTTTGTCTTCCCTACAGCATCGATATTTCTTGAGATTATACTCGATTCCTTAAAAAAGCCCCATTTTTCCCCACCTGAACATGCGGAACACATGTGGTTAGCCACCCAGGGATTGTTAACGGAAAATGGCGGGGCGCCCCATGGAGATTACTAAAATCTTCTACATTTGACGTAAAATAATACTTCTTGATAATGAAATGAAATCTGAGGGCCCGTAAAACATTGGACATTATTTTTGTCCGTATATACAGTTTGTCAAGTTAAAGCGTGGGTGGCTTTACTCGCAGTCGGTAAGGTGTATCGATATGATTTTGGTGTCAAAATATTAAGAAGAGCTCCCTCTTTCATGCTTTTT
>NC_046657.1:116246087-116259024 GCF_010883055.1 Belonocnema kinseyi | reverse complement strand
TGAAAGAGGGAGCTCTTCTTAATATCTTGACACCAAAATCATGTCGATACACCTTACCGACTGCGAGTAAAGCCACCCACGCTTTAACTTGACAGACTGTAAGTGCAGTCTGTCTAGATGATCAGGAATCAATGATTATGTGTCTTAGTCAGTAACCTAACTATATTCAGTCGAATTATTTGAGGAATTCTCCAATTATGACACAATATCACACGGATAACATTTAGTTACAGACGTCACTGATGACAATGGAAACTCTCTAGAGGATGTTCCTATTGATTTATCGCATAGCATGGGACTTCCAAAATACGTACCTATGGACCTACGTGCCCCTTGCAACACGCTGTCCATAGAGCAGTTCGATGACGCTATTTCACCGAAATTCCTCGACGCCGTGCAGCCGAGTTGTGGCCCGCAATCAATTTTCCGGAAGACGATAATCCAAGTTGCGGTCCACAGTCGATGCAATAGACCCGGGCCCCTACAGTCATCCTTTCCCTCTCTACTCGATACTCGCACATTTTACTGTATAAGTCGAGTTTTTATGATGGCTCGTTTGAAAATTGTAGGGAAATATGCATTGTGATTAACAATTATAAAGAAGTGATAATTACAATACTAATAATAATATAATATATAATAAAATATAACTTATTAAGCTAGAAAATCCGTCGGAAATTCTATAAATACTTTAATAAAACATTAATAAAAAATTATTAATTAAGATAGTGGAAGCTATCGTCAAATGATATAAATTCTAGAATAAACTGCATATTTTGCCATGTAAAAGGCATTAATTTTACTTTGAGTTAACACCTAGGCTGGTAAATATTTACGAGTCTTCGAATTTACTTAACGAGCTGCTTAGCAAAAGTAGTAATCATCTTTTAAAAGTTCTTCTTTTTCTAAAATTTCTTTCTTCGTCTTTCCAATACTTCAATCTAACAGTTGGACAGCCATGAGATCTTAAAGAAAGCTATTTTTGACGTCAAATGAATTTTAAAAACTAGAAAAACTTTTTTTTAAATTACCCTATTTCCGAATTCTCATCTTTCTATTCAATAACCAATCTAATCTCTTGAATCTTTTGCCCCCAACTTGGTACCAAATGAAACCGACAACCTTTTCTACTTGATTTTTGAAACACTCTACGTAGAGCGAAATGAATTGCAAGTTCGAAGTCCACATAAACTATTTTATGTTCAAATATCAAATTAGTTTTTTTTACATTGTGATATTAAACATAAAAATGCTGCTGTATCCGTATTAAATTGTTTTCCAATAAACACGAAGGAAGCGATTGTAAATAATTGGCAGAACTGTTTTGGGAAGCTATAGAATGTTCCACCGACAAAAATTGTTGTGAAATGGCACAAAAATGTTAGGTTCAAGGTTTTTGAGAACATAATAATATTATTTGTTTTATCATTCGCGAGTAAAAAGTTTTCGTTTTTATTTGTTTCAATTTTAATACTGTTTAGTTAATCGTGAACATCTAATTGATTTCGCGGTAAAGTCGGGGCGATAGTTCTTCGCGCATGACAGATATTTTTGCGGATGCACGTAACAGAATCAACAGTTAAAATTTCTTAGTCATTAATTTTCAATTATCTATGCAAAACTTTTGAAGGCTTTTCAGAAATATCATCTACTGCTTTTCGTTAGATAGAATTGCTTAATTTTTGTGGATGAGTATCTTTAGTGTTTTTCTCAAAAATTACTTTACTCGGGTTAACTTTGATAGAAGCTTTACATTACTTTTTAGCGCAAGAGCAACGTTGGACATCGTCCTTGAACAATTTGTGGGAAAAAAATTTATATCCGTCTAGAATAAATAAATCTTTTCGTTGCTCGCTTATCATTTTTTTTTTATTTATATCAACGTTGTTGCATAGCGCACGGAGAAACAAGGCAAAAGACCCCACCCCTTACTTTATTACTGAGCTTATTTTTTTGTGATGATGTGGGGGGAGAAACGTCAAGATGAAGCTGAACTAGCAAAAAAAGTGGCCGCAGACCGCAATTCGGATATTTTCTTAACCACGGGCCGCGAATCGGTAACGGACCCTCGACAATATTCGCTGAAACATTTTCCCTCATCGATGATTTAGTTTGTCCTTTATCGGCATTTGAGTAATACCGACGAAATTTCTTCTGAGTGGACAGGCCTGATCTACAGTATCTACGCTTCAAAAGATGTCAGTTACAGTGACTATGGGTATCCTTATTACCTCCGTTACAAAACCTCATCTAAACTGCATGTAAGATGGGATTAACCCATTAGCTTCCTCTGGAGATTACAACAAAAAATGTCTACTAGGGTTATTGAAAAAATTAGCGTTTATATATTCCTTATTATTATCGGCTTTCCAGAAAAAAACCTTCTTTCGTACTATGATATCGTGTCCTTCAATTTTGATTTTCTTGAAACTGATTTACTTTTTTTGATTAAATATTTTTTATCCTCCTTCAGCACCTGACAGAAACAACAAAAGATAAATTTTACATCGACTTGCGACGAGATATTCTTTGGAACAAAAATTAACTTCACAGGATAAACTTTACACAAATACCGGTTAAACTTTCTTTTATTTTTCCATGATAAACAAATGTATTTTGAAAGACGAGAAGTTGGATGAACGAAACTTTATCGTTCTAAAAAATTTCCTGCAACAAATGTTAATCTTAGTTTTTTCTGTGCTCCATTCTAATATCAAAATCATCAATCGATTTAATCGGAATTGGTTAACTTCTTTACATAAAACTTTACCTGTTTTTAGCATCTCAATAAGTCGGGTGCAAATATAACTTTTTTTATACTAAAAATTGAATTTTGATTTGCTCTTCGCAGCCGAGACTGCACCAATTTTAAATTTATGCCACTTTTAGATTTCCAGGTTTCACAGCAACAATTCAACTCGAAAGTTCATTTAAACTCGTTGGATTTTTCGCGTTCTCCTGAAAAATTTAGATTTTGTTGGTTACGTGCATGGACTTGTATAACATTAAAATAACTTGGTTCAGAAAAAATAAATATTAATTCGTCCACTGCTACGTGCGCAGAGACCAGTGGGACTTATTCTGCACAGAAAGTCTGCTTGTTTTTATTTTTTAAAGCTAATGATTCTGTTGTCTCGCACTAGTAAATTGAAACTGACGATATCCCTCTGGGTTGATCATCCACATCATAATCTCTCATGCGACCCTCTGTTTTCCTTCTGACCAACTAGTAAAAGCCATTAGTCCCCTCACGACAAATATGCTTCCGAGGACAGAATCGAATATGCGACATTCTCAATTCATCATCTCCCCTTATAGCAATTAGCAAAATATATTTCTGATACATCGGATATCGGATAAAATTTCGCTATAGTGATTAATATAACCGTTGAAATAATGGTTTTGTCAACTAAAACATCTACAATTTATGATCAGACAAATAAATAATAAAAAACGATTAATTGTGATTATGAATAAGTCATTATTAATCGTTCAGCTATCTAATCGTAAATATTAAATATTTTTTTAATATCGATAAAATGGTTTCAACATTTAAGCAGCACACTTGAATTTAATATAAATTATTTTCGTTCTTAAAAGTATCTGCCTCAATGGCGAGTTTCAGTAAGTTTCACCTAGATAAAAAATCATGCTAGCATGTTTTATTTTATATTTCTCACTTAATTTAACTTTATGTCGAAATTATAGTTTCCGCCAAATTAATAATTACTTTTCACAATATATAATCACTTTAAAATGTTGAAGAATATTCACGTAAACTACAATGGATAAAGAGTACAAGGAATAACACGGAACGTTCGATAAAAGTCTCCTTATTGTTATTATTATTTTGCGTTAGTTCTATACTGCGTAACAAAAAGCTTTTCTGTAACGCAGGCATGATTTACGCGTTTTAGCAGTGCTTTTTATTTAGTTATGAAAGTAGTCGTTTATACAGTGAATACGTATTTCCGGCGTGGTTCGGAGTACAATTAGGATCATCAGTTGAAAAGCAAAAATCCTAATAATCTGAAGTGCTATTTTCTGAATTTTCCAGGGTAACGAAGAAACATCATAATTTTACCGCATGTTTATGAAAATTTCCAACTTTCAATTTGGATGTTTTTTTTTATGCTATTTATTATATTATGGAGTTGAATCCACGAATTTTAATATCCCACAAAGTTATGAGCAATCAAAGTGCACAGTGTTAAAAATGTTCGGAAATTTGCGAAACATTTCAGGCGCAAAAGCAATGGAGCTTTCCAAATTTCTGTTACTAAATTCGGGATTACGATAAAAATTTACCAATTTTAGTTAAATTTTAGGTAAATTTTAAGTAAAATTTTAGATAAAGTTAGAATATGTCAATTAATTTTTAAAGTTTATTCTACATATTAATTTTCCCCTTAAGTAACTTTTGAGTGCAAAACCTCCATTTGTCTCATCATTAGTGACTCGCGAGTCAGGAATTCGTACACACCTGGCAGCGTGAACATTAAAGTAAACATTCATAGTTTTCTGTAACGAAATAAGCAACGAGTAAGTGGAAAATGACATAGAGACCGTTCTTGTCGAGATATACATACAACGCAGATAATTTCAGTACCGGTAACGTACAATTCCAAGAGTAATATATTTTTTTCCGATAAATTAAGATTTTAATACATAAACAATGTATATGTATTAAGATTATAATTAACCGAAAAAAATGTATTACTAAAAGTTTCGTCAAATTCCGAAAGAACTTTTTCATGATGTAGGGAAAGTTAAGTTCAATGGGCATATTGTAGGATGAAATACATTTTTTACGATACTCTTTTTTTCTTAATACTGGAAAGTGTTTTCGTAGAAAAAAATTTTTTTCCTCGGGTATATACACTAATATTTTCGGAGGTCATCTTTTTTAGTCTCCGTGAACCCTTTTGGAAAGGCAGCCTTTATTTCGATTTTATTAAAATCCAAAAGAGTTTTCCCTGTAATAGAATTATTTAAATGTTAATTTCACTACACTTAACTTCCAATAAATGATCCACCGATTTCAGAATTCCTAGATCTGCTGTCCCCCGCAGTTTCGCAGTGAGAGTGAAGCTCCCCTCGTGGTCGAAAGGGCGTGCTCAACGCAGCGATGCGTGAAACACTAACAGCTGCAATCAAGATTATTTTAATAATGGAGTGAAGATATTTACTTGTGATCCAGAATTCCCGTTTTTTAAATAGGTGGAGCATAAAGCCTAAGACGTTTATTAACACTGGGCCTGTTAAAAAAAATGAATTTATAATAAGGAGATGAAGCTATAGGACACCACAACTGCGATTTAGAACACGATGCGTTAGAAAACTCATTGGAGAAAGTCTGTGTTACGGAGTTTATGAATATAATTAATGACTTGAAGGACGGTAAGGCTGCCAGGGTAGACAGTATTAACGCTGACATGCTTAAATATGATGGCGAGTACATACCACATAGACTGTGCGAATTGATAAATTTACGTTTCATTATAGGAGACGTCCCAGACAATTGGAAAAAAGCGATTATCATACCAACATACAAAAGAAAGGGAGATAAACGCGACTGCAATAATTGCAGAGGAAATAGCTTATTAAGTACCGTAAGTAAAATATACTCAAAATACCTATTCGTAGGGTAATGAAAATAACAGAAGAAAAGATTTGGGAAGCCCAAATTAGGTTTATGCCAGAAAGGTCATGTGCGGATCAAATATTTAGTTTCAGGTATATCACAGAAAAATCTTGAGACTAGAAAAATAGTTTTCTGTGCATATGTTAACCTAGAAAAAGCTTTTGACAAGGTAGACAGAAGTAATCTTTGGAATGTCCTAAAAGCGTGTGTAGTGCATGGATGGCTCCTAAAAGCTATAGAAACAATATACGATGTGTGTTCAAAAAATAAGGTGACTTTATGCTTTTCTCAAAAAATATTCATTTATTCCTCAATATTTATGCTGTCCCCTTCAAAGTAATCCCCCTCAGATATAATACACTTTTGCCAACGCTTTTTCCAATCATCGAAGCACTTCTCATAATCATTTTGTGGTATAGCCTTGAGTTCTTTCAGCGATGCAGTTTTTATCTCCTCAATCGTTGAAAATCGATGTCCTTTCATGGGTCTCTTCAGTTTTGGGAAAAGAAAAAAGTCACTAAGGGCCAAATCCGGTGAATATGGACGCTGAGGCATGACTGTGGTGCTGTTTTTGGTCAGAAAATCTTTCACAAGCAACGATGAATGAGCAGGTGCATTGTCGTGATGCAAAAGCCACGAATTGTTTTTCCAAAGTTCCGGACGTTTTTTGCGTATCGCCTCTCGCAAACGGCGCATTACTTGAAGGTAATACTCCTTAATGACCATACGACCTTGTGGTGAGAATTCCTGATGCACTACGCCACAGCAATCAAAGAAGACAGTGAGCAAAACCTTCACATTTGACCGAACTTGACATGCTTCTTTCGGTCTTGGAGACTCAGGATGCTTCCATTGAGACGATTGGGCTTTAGTTTCAACGTCATAACCATATATCTACGATTCATCCCCAGTTATAACCCTTTTGAGAAAATCAGGATCATTAGTGACTTCATTCAACATCTCCTGAGCGATGGTCATGCGATGGATCTTTTGATCAAAATTAAGCAGTTTTAGAACAAATTTCGCTGACACACATCTCATGCCCAAAGCGTCCGAAAAGATAGCATGGCATGAGCCAACCGATATGCCAACATCTTCAGCAACTTCTCTGATGGTAATTCGGCGATTTTTCAACACCATTTCTTCCACTGCTTAAACGTTTTCATCTGTTGTTGACGTGCTGGGACGTTCAGGGCGAGGTTCGTCTTCGACATCCTCTCGTCCTTCTTGGAACAGCTTGTACCACTTATACACATTTTTCTCACTCAGAGTAGACTCACCGTATGCAACTGTCAACATTTCAAGAGTTTTAAAGCACTGGATTACATTTTTCACAGAAAATTTAATGCAAACTCTTTTTTCCATTTTTTTCGAAAGAAGAAAATCGCCAAACACACCAAACCCTTCTAACCTTTTACGCCTCTGCCAGAAAAACAACACGAGCTATATAGTCAAAACTGTGAACATATGATCGTGACGACTGTACCAACACAACAAAACAAAAAATTAAAAACTTGAAAGTACGTAGCCCGCGAAATTTGAAAAGTCACCTTACTTTTTGAACACACCTCGTACATATACGGGTCGTACAGCGAGTCTAAGGGTAAATAGGAAATTGAGAGACTGTTTCGATATTAGTCAAGGTGTTGGACAAGGATGCGTTATGTCTTAATGGCTATTTATATTGTTTATGGACGAAGAAAATGCCAATCTCGAAACAGTAAGAGTACGTGGGTTAGCGTTCGCAGATGATAATGTTGTTTAGCAGAGTCAATCGAAGACTTGCAAAGAATATTGAATAATCTGAATGCAAGCATGAAGAGCATGGGCCTCAAAATGAACGAAAACAAAACAATAACTATGATGTTTGAAAGAAAGAGTGAAAAAACAATATGCAATATTTTATTAAATAATGAGAGAATTGAACAAGTTGAGAAATTTTTATACTTGGTAGCTTATTCACTAGGGATGGAAAGATAGATGAAGAGTTAGATAGGCGCATAAACAAAGGCAAGAAGGCTATTGGTAGAGCAGGACCCCTTATCAGAAGTAAAAACATATTAAATGAAGCTAAAATGGCAATACATATTTCTATATTTGTACCGACTGTACTCTATGATGGCGAGACATGGACCTATAAAGAAAAAGATAACATTGAAAATAACGCAATTGATATGAGATTTCTGCGCATAATATGCAGGAATACTCTTAATGACAAAGTGAGTAACAAGATCATTCTCAATGAATGTGGTGCGGAAGAGACACTAGTTAACACATAAGAAAGAAATCGGTTAAGATGGTTCGGACATATTGAGAGAATGCCAAATGAATGACTAACGAAACAAATGTATCAAGAAAAACTAAATGGCAGCATGCCCAGAGGCAAACCGCGGAAGGAGTGATTAGAATGCGTGAATGAGACTCTAGTTAGAAGTAACACAAGAAGCCACAGAAACACAAGAGCCTGCATGAAAAAATGCATGAACGTGAAAGAAGATTGACAATTATGCCAGGGCAGAAAAGTGTGGCGGCCAATAGTTAATAAAAAGAGTGTCAGTAGAGTGAATGACGCCTGAAAGAATAGACCTTGGATACTAATGGATCCAAGTAGGGACCGTCACATGACGACTTTGTGAGGATCTTCACTCTGGGGTGATCTCTAGGGAGGTTGATCAGCAACCTGGGTCAGAGCAGTGTTGCGAAACAAACGTGTTATTTAAATAAATAACAGTAGAATTCTACATCAATCTAAAAATTCTATAAACCCTTCCTTACAGTACTACCTTCCACATCGAGTGTGTCACGCCTACCCCGAAAGGGAAATTGCTAATTGGTGTAATAATAATAACAATAAGTTTAATTTAAGTGGCTCAGTTGGTTAGACATTCGGACTTCACCTCAGAGGTCCGGGGTTCGATCCCTGAGCCGGTACCTTTAGAAATTTTTCAATGTACCTTTACTGATGTTCTGGTGGTTCGGAACCCACCTTAAGCTGTAGGTCCCCCCATCGTGTACTTGACTGCAACCCAGTCCGTCAATGATGGGGTAAAAACCAGGCTTTGTCCAATATGTCTGGGCAGACTGCTCATCAGATCACTTGATTGCATTATAAAAATGCGTCCGTGACTAATGATATATACCTGGACAGCCCCGTGCAAAATGATCAAATAAAAATCCAACTCTAACCAAAAATGCCTTCGACATATTGGGCAGCATAAGTCTGTGACAACATTTCAACACAGAAATGTTTTTTATCTAGAAGAGCCTCAGCCGCTCAGATGGTTAGACACTCGGACTTCACCTCAGAGGTCCGGGGTTCGATCCCTGAGCCGGAACCTCTACAAATTTTTCAATGTACCTTTACTGAGGTTCTGCTGGTTCGGAACCCACATTAAGCTGTAGGTCCCCCCATCGTGTACTTGACTGCAACGCAGTCCGTCAATGATGGGGTAAAAACCAGGCTTTGTCCAATATGACTGGGTAGACTGCTCTCATCAGATCACTTGATTGCATTATAAAAATGCGTCCGTGACTGATGATATATACCGGGACAGTCCCGTGCAAAATGATCGAATAAAAATCCAACTCTAACCAAAAATGCCTTCGACATATTGGGAAGTATAAGCCTGTGACAATAATTTAACACAGAAATGTTTTTTAAAAATAATCTAGTAGACTGCAGAGAAATATGAATACTACTGGTAGTGGACTCAAACATCCACAAACCTGAAAAATATATCTGAAATTTTCTCTGATCTAGTCGCGATTGCCCAACTGCGTTAATTTTAACCTAATTCTAAGTCGCTGATTGCAAAGGACGCATTCATTATTTCTATAATGAAACTGTGGCAAATTCCATCGAGAATTTTACGGTCAGTGGCGAAGATGTCAGAGAAATGAAGGGGAATATTCAGAAGGGCGGTGTTGTGGCTGATGATTTAGCTGACGATTTAGCCGCCACGTCCACCGCTTTGTTACCTGGAATACCCGTATGCCCAAGAGTCCATACTATCCGTGAGGAAATTGCCAGGCCACTCTCCATTGCCATGCTTGAATCGGAGGTTCCTAGCCTACTTTTCTGCCGTGATTTGAAAGAACAACGTTAATTGCAAATTAGATAAGTCACCTGATAGTCCAAGCATCTGGTAGTTTGGTTCCAAAAAAAATCCTACTTGCAATGTTTTTAATGAGAAAGTTTCGTTAAGGGGTCCTTTTTGACATATCAAAAATGCTAAAACAGATCAATTGCCATATCGGTTTTTTTTCAAACAGTTCCAAAAGTTACTTTTACGTGGGCAGATAATTCCCATTGCATTTTAGAGCAAAATGTCCAACAGAAAAAAGACAGGAAACAAAATTCTGAACAAATTTGGTTGGAAAAATAATCCGCTAACTTCTATTGGTTCCAAGTTATGATATATTGAAAAATCCCCATTTTTTGTTATTTTCAGCGAAAAATCACTAAGTTTCAAAAAAGACTGTGTACCTTTGCATATAATTGCTGCACGGAAAAGTGTTCCGCAGGTAAGCGAAACTTGACTCAATTTTCTGTAATTAAAAAAAAGAACAATATCCTAAGTATGATAGGCCATGAGTCGGCCCTCAAAGTCCCCTCAGAGTCGGCCATTTTTGTCTGTTTTTACGGACAAAAAAGTAGACTTTAGTTTTTTCCAAATAAATCCTGTCAAGTCCAGTTTACGTTGATTGTGCCAGAGGAGGAAATAGAGTCTACGAAAATCTGCGTATATCACAAAAAAAAGTATTTTAGACCAATTATTTTGGGAATTGTTAAGTTTCAAAAATTTCATTTTTTTGTTTGCATTTTTGACTAAAAAAGAAGTTTAGTTTTTGGAAAATACCCCGTTTCCTATGGATCCCACCACAAATTGTCTAAAGAATAAATGAAAGTGGAGCTAATTTGGCATAAGATAAAAAAAGTGTCCTAGCCCAAATAGGTCCGAGATATGACGTATTTTGACATTGATAATTAAATAATTGTAAGACGGAAGCTTTCTAATTATTTAAAAATGTGATATATGTTTTTTACTGATAAGCAAATAGTTTTCTCTTATTGTTTGTAACAATACCTCCTAATGAATACTTTTTCTGCATTCAATTCCGTAGTTACCTTCAAGGCGCTTGTAATTCGCAATGATTTCTGTAAATTGTATAGAATTTTCTGTGACCATTTTTTGGCATTACAAATAATTAAGTAATTGATTAGTTGAAAGTAATGACAGATGAAATGTAATTCAACAATATAAAAGATTTTTAAAAAATTATTGATAAAAATGGTCACAGCATATTATGTACAATTTATAAGCTTATGGATAAAAAGCATATAACACATTTTGAATTAATTACGATGGCTTTTTTGCTACAACAATGCTAAAAATGGCCAAAATGTAATCATAAGTAGTGATAGCAACCTTTACTACAAGCAATTATTTGGTTATTAATGTCAAAAGACGATTATACATAGTAAATTAATCATAAACACATATTTGGGACAAAAATGTCGAAATATAGCCGTAGTTATACTTTACGATACAACTTCTTCCTTTTTAGTCAAAAATACAACAACAAAAAGTGAAATTTTTAAAACCTTACAATTCCCAAAATAATAGGTCTAAAAGAGTTTTTTTTAGTTATACGCAAATTTTCTCAGACTCTATTTCATCTTCTAGCACAATCAACGTAAACTGAACTTGACAGGATTTATTTGGAAAAAACTAAAGTTCAATTTTTTGCCCGTAAAAACAGGCAAAAATGGTAGTAGCAAATTGAGTCTAGTTTCACTAATCTGTGGAACACTTTTCCGTGCAGTAATTATGTGCGAAGGTACACAATGTTTTTTAAAACTTAGTGATTTTTCGCTGAAAATCCAAAAAAATGGGGATTTTTCAATATAACATAACTCGGAACCAAAAGAAGTTAGCAGATTATTTTTTCAACTAAATTTGTTCAGAATTTTTATTTCCTTTCTTTTTTCTGTTGAACATTTTGCTCTAAAATTCAATAAAAATTATCCGTCCACGCAAAAGTAACTTTTGGAACTGTTTAAAAAGAAACCCGGTTTGGCAATTGATCTGTTCTAGCATTTTTGATATGTCCTTAACGGAACATTCTCATTAAAAACATTGCAAATAGGATCTTTTCTGGAATTTCACTTATTATTTCGACGTAATGCCTGAGCTATGATAGCAATTGGCGGTGGGCGGCTCAAGATACTTATCCAAAATGTATTTAACAGTGTTCTTCCAAATCACGGAAGTTTTAGCTTGTATTGATTGGCAGCTCAACCTTAAGCTAGCTAGAATGTACGATGCGGATCAAACACAACCAAACTCGATATATGCAGCAATATATACAGACACGCTAGGGCTTACATGCATAGCGAACTTGAATGCTAGCCAAATTTCACAACAGCAGGGGAGAAGCCATTGTACAGGGGCATTTTCAAATTTCGGGCCTTTAAAGTTGCATTCAGATCGGCCATTCGGTCAAGTCACTACATCTTCGTATCGAGTTTATCATAGTTTCCATGGTTAAATGTCAATAAAATATAGGTTATGTTATGTAGTAATTACAAATAATAAAATTGTTCAATTAATAATGAACTGTGACATGTGGACTGAGAAGTAAACGTCATTTTTTTCTGTGCCAATACCATTATGGAATGGCTGCTAAGTGACAAATACTATAAAATATAAATAATATTCTGCCGTCCCAGTGGGCGAAGAGTGAATTATGTTTAACGCTTATTTTTGACATAAAAAAGGTATCTTATAAATAGACAGGATATGTTTTAAATAAAATGAATACATTATTACATGCGTAAACTTTAAATTGGAATTACCTGCATTTCCTTAAAGCGATTAGGGAAAATAGGTGAATTTGAACATAACCTCGAAATAATGACATATCGGCTTGGCATATTTATTATACTTTTTATTGATTATTCTTTACCACAGAAATGTTTTGTGGTTTTGTATGTTTATTACTGACAGTGTCGGCAGTGATAATTTAAACAATAATTACTTATTAACAATTTAACAATTATTACTTATTAATAATTTTAATAAGTAACACATTATTTACGAATCTCATCATTTATTTCCATTGTTTATACATTATCATCAGAGAAAGTATTAGATTTGTATGAAATTTGACCCCTCCAATTTTTGTCAAATGTCCACATTTTGAGACCCCCTGAATTCGAAAAACAGGTATTTACGAATGTGTCTGTCTGTCTGTATGTATGTATGTATGTCTGTCTGTGAACACGATAAT
>NC_046657.1:116237596-116245987 GCF_010883055.1 Belonocnema kinseyi | reverse complement strand
CATTAAGCCATTTCCCTTTCGGGGTAGGCGTGACAACTTTTTAAAAAATCAATCTATTAGATTGGCCTTTGGTACACTCGTTTAGTGTCCTAAGTTAAAAGTCAAGTTCGTTATCCAGCCATTTTGGATAAAAATTCAAAAAGTGGGCACATTTGGAATATTTTTGTGACCACTTTTTTTGAAATTTAAAAATTCTATGTACGGTTATTCATAGTATTCAAAAAGTCGAACAATTTATCTTGATGACTTTTTTCATAAAATCAAAAATTACCAAAGTTATAGCATTTACAAAATTCCAAAAAACACACGAAAATTAACATTTTATCCTAAATAATGCACGATATGAAAAAAATTCGGAAGAAGAAAAATGTTGCTTTTTGAATGCCCTATAAGATTATCATAACAACTTTTTACATTTTTTTGAAAAATCAAAAATTAAAATTTTGTCAGCATACAAAATAATAAAAAATCCAAAAAGTACATTTTTCCGCCAAACTGTGCGAAAGCGGTAAACGATGGCAAAAAACAAATTGTGCATTCAAAAAAGATCTACAAATTTGTTATCAATCACTTTTAGATAGGATGCGTAGTTTTAGCTTTAATCATGAAAAACATCATGAACAGTAAAAAAAAATCTTCCCGCTGAGTGGGCACATTCTTAACACAACTTTTGTCTTTTAATTTCTTTTTCATCGCGTGTGTGTGGTTTCAAAAAATTTAATTTTTTATGTTCTTAATGCTATTTTTTTACGATTAAAACCAAAAACAGAACTATCAAAAAATTATTCATGACAAATAAATAATTTTTACATTCTCATCAGAAAAGGTATTAGATTTTTGTAAAATTTGATCCACCCCCCCCCCCCAATTTTTGTCAAATTTCCACGTTTTGAGGCCTCCTGAATCCGCAAAATATAGGTTTTTTCGAATGTGTCTGTCAGTCGGTCTGTATTTACATATATTTCTGCCTGTGTGCTCGATAACTTTTGAAATAATCATTCTATCAGATTGGCCTCTGGTACACTCTTTTAATGTCCTAAAATGAAGGTCAAGTTTGTTAGCTAGTTATTGTGGATATAAAATTCAAAAAATGAACGCATTTGGAATATTTTTGAGACCGCTTTTTTTAATTTAAAAAATTTGTAGACGGATGTTTATAGTATTCAAAACGTTCACAATTTATCCTGATGACTTTTTTCATGAAACGAAAAATTACCAGAGTTGAAGTATTTACAAAATACCAAAAAAAACGAAAAGGAACCTTTTAAGTTAAATAATGGACGATATGAAAAAGGCAAAAGAACCAAAAGTTTTATTTCTAAATGCTCTACAAGATTATTATAACAACTTTTTGAATTTTCTTGAAAAATCAAATTCAGTTTATGCAAATTCAATTCATGGAAAAACGATCAAAGTTGCAATAAAATGTTTAAAAACAAATTTTTTAAAAAAGAATTCTCATTTTTTCAAACGAGACAATGAAAGTACGTCTGTTTTAATACAAATGTAAGTTATGGGTTATAATAATATACATTTATGGGAATGATATAAAATTTCAGGGATGAACTCGAGTGCGAAGTACGAGATACGTGATTTGAATGTGTTCGTTAAGGGCGATGGAGCTTTAACAAAAGAGAATTCACAATGACCAAATTACTACTGTCGATGCTTTCACCTTTAGTTTTAAAAAGTCTATACACAAAGATCGAGCGCGTATCGCGATAACTAACAGTCGCGCGCCCTAGGAGCGCTTAAACCTGTGATCCGCGCGTGCAGCACGCTATGAGAATATGTCCGCGAAGCTGGCAGATTTTTTGTTCACAGATCGATCCTAGACGAAATACAGATCCGGAAATGCAAATGGAGTTGGTGCATTTCAATCAACATTACTGAAATATCGTTATCTCTGAACCTTATCCCAAGACTGGGAATGGATGAGCCTAAAATCAATGATCTAAGTCATTTTGATGGTATGCATATGCGTATCAAAAAGATATCTGGAGGCAATTAAAGTGGCCTGAATTTTAATTAATACAGTTTTTAGGAATGTTTTTATTTTCGGAAATGTTTTCTCTGGACCTCATTTAAAAATTTGCTTTGATCAACCACTGAAATAAGTTAGAGACTCGTTGGTGATAGGATTGTATTAGAAATGAATCTGGAAGAGAAGTTTTAAACCGAAATTTAAAAAAAAAATTTTTTTTAATTATTGTATTTTCGAAATTGCTATATCTGGATCTGATTTCCAAATAGAAAGTTCTCTAGCCCTAAAATTAATTCTAAGTCAATTTTATGGTATCGGTGTATCAGAAAAAAATGTCGAAGCAATAAAACTAGACCGAATTTTAATTAATAAAGTTTTTAGGAATTTATTCATTTTCGAAAATGTTTTCTCTGGACGCCATCTCAAAATTTGGTTTGATCAACCACTAAAATAAATTAAAGACTGGTTAGTGATAGAATTGTATCAGTAATACATCTAGAAGAGAAATTTTAGGCCGGAATTTGTATTCCAATTTTTTTGTTGAAATCATTTTATTTTGGAAATTGCTATATCTGGATCTGATTTCCAAACTAAGAGGAAGATCAGTCCGATGTCCTTTAACGTTCAGAAGGTTGAAATATACCCCCGAAAATCTATGAAGCAATTAGGAGTGTGGCTCGACACTAAACTTGCAAATTTAATGCCCAATACAAGGGGTCCGAGAGCTTCCAATTGGAGAATTCTTGTAAGTGGTGTATTCAAAATTGCTCTACGCCGCTTCTACTTGGCATGAAGCAATGAAAAACAAAAAACTTTCAAGTAGGCTGTACAGAATACAGAAGATCATAGGGATAAGGGTGTGCAGCGGGTATCGCATTACTTCAGCAGGAGGGGCCGGAGTAATTGCACAAATTTCTCCCATCAAGTTTTTGGTGAAAGAGGGAAAAGAGTAGTACGATTGCGTAGACCCAAAAAATTTTGCAAAAAACCTGATGCGAAGATGCCAGGAAAGGTGGACAAACGGAAAACATGGTCGCTGGACTTGGCGACTGATACCCGATATCAGACCATGGATAAACCGAAAACACGGGGAAGTGAACTATCATCTAACGCAGGCGCTCTCAGGCCATGGTTGCTTCATGGTGTACCTACACAAGATAAAAAAATGGGATACTGACAAATGTCACTATTGTGACGCCACAGAGGACGTAGAACACACCTTACTCTCATGCCTAAGGTGGAAACAAGCTAGACAAAGTTTTAAAAACGCGAAATGTAAACATTTTACGCCAGAAAACATGATGACGACACTCTTAGAATCGACTAAGGGGTGGACAATCACACAAGACACTATACAAGCTATAGTTGGCACTAAAGAAAAAGAGCATAGAGACCTGAGAGACTGGTTTGCTGAGCTCGCCCCTAGTCATAACAACGCAACCTATCTGCGCTAACACCGGGTGAATTCACGGCGCATTCGGTAATGTATGGATTTCATCACCCAGAAAACATTCCTTGTTGACATTTCTGTTACAGTAGTCATATTACTCCATATTCCCACTTAACAAGAAAGGGGTTTTATAAAAAATAACACAATTTTGGATGGCACAACTTATTCACAGATCGCGTACACTTGCGATTTTATTTGAGAAAGACGTGTTTGTGTTCCATGACTATTTCAGCTGACTTATATAAATAGGAAATAAATGCGAGAGCTTTTGTTGTTTGGTGCGATGGCATGGACGCGTATTTAAAAGGCGTGCCCGTGATCGCCACCTCTCAATTACAACTGCATTTCGAAATTATTTTACAGATCGCGACTCTTGTAATAGTGTAGTGCTTAAGACAATTGACTTGTGTGCTTAGGTTTGTTCGTTCGAATCTCCCCCATTGAGTGAAAAATTTTAATTGTATTATAAGCGTTGTTCATTACAAATACCGATTAAATTACATGCCCATCCGAAAATATATTAATCAGAATTAACCGTGCGCTTATTTAATATTCATTTTTTGGTAATACTTTTTTACAATTTATAGTGCTGTATAAACTATAGTCTATACCGTTAACATAAGTTAGATCTCTTCGTATTATTCGTTAAAGTGACATGATAATTCGCAATTGCAGCATCGTGAAACTGTACAGAATAGCGACTAGATCGGTTAAATCTACTGACCCGCAAGTCAACACCACTTGAGAATTGATACATGTAACCATCAATAATAGTCACATATACTTGCCTATGATTGTAACGTTTACTGAACAATCATGTTGTCCATATACGTACCCATGTGCGAATTTTCCATTGGGCCATAGTCGGGCCAACTTTCTCGAAATTGGGCTAACTTTGCTAACCAGGTATTGGCCAACATACCGAAATGATAACTATGGCCCAATTCTGTTTGCCGACTATTGGCCTCCATAGTTGGCCCAATTCTGTTTGCCGACTATTGGCCTCCATAGTTGGCCCAACCATGACTACTAGAAGTCGGCCCAACGGCGAAATTGTAACTTTGGCCCGACCATGTTAGCCGACTATTGGTACAATATCCATGACAAAAATCGGGCCAACTATGGCAATTACACGAAAAAAAATATCCATGAAATTTTATAAAACTAATCTTATGGTAGAGGATATGATGGGTAGTTTAATCAATATAATACAATCACTACACTGTTTATAATCGCACGCTATGAAAATTTTTATTCGCCTTAGGTTTCGAACCCTATAAGTTTCGTATTCCTCATTCCTAACGCCTAAAGCCTCTCAGCTAACCTAGCTGGAAGTATCACAAAAAAATCTGAAATATAACCGACAGCTGTGCACGGCCGTCTGCAAATTTCTGTGAACCATACTGTAAAAGGAGTTGGCGTTACTCGTTAACGAAAGATGCCCCATAGTTGCCCGGATGGTTGGTCCATGTTTGGGCCATTTCTGGGCCAACAGTCGGCCTAACTTCTTTAGAACTTTTTGAATCCCTTAATGTCGATCTCTGGGCCGAATTTGGGCCAGAGTTGGGCCTGCAGTCGGTGTTACTCGTTAACGAAAGATGCCCCATAGTTTCCCCGACGGTTGGTCTATGTTTGGGCCATTGTTGGGCCAATAGTAGGCCTAACTTCTTCAGAACTTTCTAAACCCCTTGATGCCGATCTCTGGGCTGACTTTGGCCCAGACGTGGGCCAGTAGTCGGCTTCACTCGTTAACGAAAGATTTCTCATAGTTGCCCTGATGGTTGGTCCATGTGTGGGCCAAAGTTGGGCCAACAGTAGCTACTACTGTTGGCCAACTCTCTGGGTGTCAACCTGAATTCGCACCTAGATTGTTAGAAGATCAATATATTAATTTGGTTTTCAGTCAAATATAGGGTTCTCTTTTCCGATTGCATCTACATCTACATATATATATCTACTCTCTTAAACTGAACCAGAGAAATTGTCACTGGTTAAATCAGTGTTTTGCATTATCACTGGTGAACCAGTAAGTGACTCAATTGAAACAGCGTTACTGAATATACCAGGCATGTCAAATGATAGATTTAATCAGTGATATAGCGCTCCACGCGGGCGAGGCATGAACCTCCAGTCGTCTGGCACGCGTACTTCACCGGTCAGGTCTTTCCATTTCTCGACTGAAACCGAACCTTATTCTGTACTTGTCTTTGTATTATGAATATTTGACGCCTTGATGCAATAAAAGGGTGATGCAATATCTTTTTTTTTTAAAGAGGGCAGGCTCCTGGCCACTTGGGTTTAAGTTTAAGCGACTCAATACGTTGCACTCAGAAAAATGTTTGGTTGATCCAACAAAAATTTGGTTGGATCAAAGAAATAAATGCATTGCTATATGGTCAATAAAAATTTTGGTCGAATCAACGAAGTTTTTTGATTAATAAAGTTTGGTTGATTAAAATAAATATTTTGGTTGTTCCAGCCAAACGTTTAGGTTGATCCAATTAAATATGTTGGTTGATCCAAACAAACATTTTGTTTGAATCAAGAACCGTTGTATGAACAGCCGTACAAAATGTATGGAAAAAGCCATTCTTATTAATTTAAACTTTTGATAAGCATCACTTGCAGCATCAGAGAATCGAACTTTCTCCAAATGTGTCAAAAAGACTTTTTCCATTCATTTATTTGAGGTTCTTTCATCAATTATGGATTTTTAGGTTAGATTGCCTGCACCTGCGAACTAAAGGTTGTACTAAGATTTAAAATGTTCTAGATGTTGTTGCAGACCTCAGTTTTGCAATAAATATGACACACGGAGTGTTTCGGTGATCGTAGAACCAGTTTTTTTTCATAAGTTGCTAACACGACGCACGATGATCTTTTCGACACTTTTCGGCGTGCAAACTGGTCACCAGCGTGGGCTGGCGAAATCTTTTTCGGTATGTTCAGTGTAATTAATGGAAGTATTTGGTTGAATCAACCAAATTATCTCGTTACTTTAACCAAATCATTTTCTAATAAATGATTCCGCTCAATACATTTATTTAGTTTAATCAACTAAACATGCTGAAATAAATAATTAATTTGAATTGATCAAAATAGTTCGTTGTCTTTTCTAAATATAACCAAAGGTTCATTTGAGCTGACCCGATTTTTTTAGTTTCATCAAATAAAGCAGGTTGAACAAACTGTTTTATTGTATTTACTTAATCTTTTTTCAGAGTGTGACATAACGACGGGCCTTCCAATAATTTGTAGGCGCAACATATTATATCCCATTATTTTGCTGCCCGGCCTTTATTTATTGCAGTGGTAATAAAGTGCGGTTTTTGAATGATAATTTTGCAACTGTTTCCACAATAGTGATAAATGATAAGTGTCATACCTAACCAGCTGACAGGCGAAAAGGCTTACGACCAGCTAAATACTGGTACTAAGAAACCAGTGAACCTCCCTGATTAAATTAGTGCTGGAGTTCCACAATTAAGTCAATTAACTTCTCGATAAAATGACTGTTCATATTTAAAACCATCTAGACTAAAAAGTATAAGGTCTAACAACTTTCATTTTGAAAAGAAGATAAGTTGCACGTGAATAATGCGAGGAAAAATACTGAGAACCATGAGGAAAAATGTTCATCATACCATTGTTATGTAAATACATAAAAGTGTAGAGCTTTTAATTCAAGATGACCCTGTTACCGCGTCTATAGAAAAAACTACTCACTGACCTTATAATTTGTATGAAGCTGTGTCGTATTTATTAGATGCAAGAAAAAGAGAAAGCTGCTAGAAAAATACTCATCGGGACGTTGCTATGCAAAAACATGATACATGCCTACCTACCATGAAGTATTTCCCAGGTGGAAATACACCACTGGCACAGTACTGGCTCAGTACAGATGACCGGATTAAACACTCGTACTGGTTCTGGACTGTCAAACCATTGACGTACGCAAATGCCGGACTTAACCCTTAAACGGCCAAAACGCCACCACCGGTACACTGCTTTTCAACGGCCAATAACTAAGACTATTCGAAACTAGAAAAAATTGAGGCACATATATTTTTATTGCTTAAGATCTCCTCTTTCCGACGGTGCTAATGAAATTTCTCAAAAAATTTTCTTCTTATCCCATAATGCAGTTTAAACAAAAAAAAACGTGATTTTTCGTGTCTATTTTTTTTTTGTGAACCATTTTCCAAAGCTTTTCGAGTCTGTAATTAACCTGGAATCTCACTAACGGGTGAAATAAATGTCTAAACTTTGAGAATCCATGGTTAAAAGATTGATTTTTCGTTTTATTATTTTCAAAATGGCGTCTTAATGGCAAAATTTTTTTTTCGTGTAAGAGTAAAATGATTCACGAATATCTATCGTCCGTCTGTCGCAAACAAAGTTTACGTTGCCCAACTATCACCAACGTGGAGGTCGACGAATATCGATAGTCTCTTTTTTTTTAAGGGATTTTATATATTTTTTTTACATTTTTTAATTTTTTTTATGGAGAATTTTTTTCATTTCAGATTTCAATCCGTTGAAATCATTTTGATCCTGCTGTTTCAGAATATAATTTTGAGAAACAATGTAAGCAGCAATACATATTGCAATCAATGCAAAATCTAGTATTCCTCTGGCGACATTGTTCATTATTACATAATGCTCTTGTTCGTGATTCGTATCTATGAGTTTCGAAATCACCTAGTTTTGATTGCGACAAATATTTCCTGCTGATTTCTTTACAGAAATTTCCAGGGCAAACTTTTTCTTCGTTACTCCATGAAAAAACGTGATTTGGTTCCAATTGTTTTTGAGATGCTATGTAGTTATGGAAAACAGATCTATATGATGCATTGGGTCTGGGAAATTCCGATCCCGAATTCTCGTCATCTGATGAATCATCTCCATCAGAGCCAGAGTAATCTGGATTAGGTATGATGATACGTTCATCATTTTC
>NC_046657.1:116232768-116237496 GCF_010883055.1 Belonocnema kinseyi | reverse complement strand
TGGAAATTTTTTATTGAAAAACTATGCGCTTTTCGGAAAATTTGTCAAGAATAAAAAGTTCTTGTAATCAGCCGAGAAATACGCCTGAATTTTTCCGGAGTGTTTTGAGCAAAATTTTGAATTTCGCAAAAATTGTTCATATGCAAAATCCAAAATTTTGCTCAAAATGCTTCGAAAAAATTCAGGCGTATTCCTTGGCTGATTACAAGAACTTTTTATTCTTGATAATTTTTCCGAAAAGCGCATCGTTTATTGTAAAAAAATTCATGAATGTTTTCACAAAAATTTTGCCATTAAGACGCCATTTTGAAAATACTAAAACGAAAAATCGATCTTTGAACCATGGATTCTTAAAGTTTAGACATGTATTCCGCCCGTTAGTGAGATTCCAGGTTAATTACAGACTCGAAAAGCTTTGGAAAATGGTTCACAAAAAAAAATAGACACGAAAAATTACGTTTTTTTTTTTTTTGTTTAAATTGGATTTTGGGATAATAAGAAAATTTTTTGAGAAATTTCATTGGCACCGTCGGAAAGAGGAGATCTTAAGCAATAAAAATATATGTGTCTCAATTTTTTCTAGTGTCGAATATTCTTAGTTATTGGCCGTTGAAAAGCAGTGTACCGGTAGTCGCGTTTTGGCCGTTTAAGGGTTAATTTTAAAGTTGATAAAAAATCATTCAGTCATGTTTAGGTCCAACAATTAATCATCATATGGCTCAATATGGTCCGAATACTATTTATAATTGCAAAAGTTTAAATTGAAAACTTTTTGCTTCATTTTGAACACCCACCATTGCTATACTTTAAAGGTATAACAAAAAGGTTTGCAAAAAATAAATAAAAAATAAACCATCCTCATAAGTCACAGCTGAAATAAGGGACAAGAAAGGAATGCCTATGACTGACCACAGAAATAACGTAGGTCACACACCAACCCCTACCCAACGTATCATAGGAAGCAGGAAAGCACCCCTACCACTGACCACAGAAATAACTTTGGTCACACACGACCCCTTTTCTAACGTGTCATGGGGGCGGGAAGGCAACCCTGTGACTGGTCGAAGATATTACGTAGGACGCATACCATCCCCGTTTGTCCCCTAATGTTTCGTGGAAATATATCTTTCGCCATTACCCCACTTGTTTTAACATTGATGCCTGCTTACGCACTTCGTCGCAGGAAGGCTGGAATTTGTTGTTTTTTTTCATATTTATCGTCTATTTTCTCGAAAACTATCAGTCGTACGGAATAAACATATTCAACATAAAATGTGTGCTATTGAAAGATCTGAAACTTTTATTCACATTTTTTGGTGCATTTTTATTATTGACTGAAACAAACGGAAAAGTGTGAAATTTTAATAGTTTTTTGAAGTTTTGACCTTGAAAATCCAATTTGCAGGTATTTGAACCATCTTATTCGTGATTAGCGCTTAAAAATACATAGGTATACAAAGCTTCAAATTATTCGGTGGTAAGTGCTTTTCACAAATTTATCCTGGTTCTGTAAATTCAAATCATTATTTTAGAACGAAGACACAGGATGGTACGTATGCAAATTATTGCCTTCATGCACCTTTACTAAAAGCGGGACCCAGGAAGGGAGGAGCAAAGAGACACGAGAGGGGGGAAATTGGTAGTCCCCTGAGAACTAGAGCTAGCACAAGAGTTGATATATTTGTCATAACACTCCGAACAATCGGAGTTTAGGTTTCTAGATCCCCTAGGCAATTCACTAGATTTGGAACCTCTTGTTTCCCGTATAAACGGTCCAATCGCTATATTAAGATACATACAGGTTTATTTTATCCCGATTGGTCATAATTAAATAAAGTCAACCGTGTTAAAAGCAGGTCTAGTTTGCATTTAAGCCATATTTCTTGAAATTTCAGAATTTAATATATTATAGTTTTCCATATTCCTTATTGACATCATTTTATTTAGGAATCGTAAATAATAGCAATTCTGTGACTGAGGAAAAAAGTGAGCAATTCCGGCCACATGAGCGGGCTCGATTGATTTTCTTAGTTGCACGCAATATTTTTTATAACAGATATTATATATATGGACGATTTTCAGACAAATTTCATATTTTATATCCCCGATGTTTATCCGATGTTCCTACACGGAGAGACTTTTGATATTAGCATTTCTTTTATCGCATATCCATAATTAAAATAGAGTGTACGAATTTAGGGATAATCAAGGTTCGGTTAGAAAAATTCGAGTAGTGACTATGAAAATGCAGGCTAATATCTCGGATTGGAATAGATCGTACAAATTTTAGACTTTTACATAGAAAAATTACAGTATTTCTACGTCGCTGTATTAAATTTTATAATGGATTCGAATAATGAATAGTGCTTTGAAATAGTGATGGGATATCGATATCAAAATATCGAAAATATCGATATTCAGAGTCCGATATATCGATATTTCATATCGATATTTAGAAACCGATATATTAAAGTCAATATCGATATTTTGTCCTAATTTCGATATTGATATCCCGT
Source organism: Belonocnema kinseyi (assembly GCF_010883055.1). Classification (NCBI taxonomy): domain Eukaryota; kingdom Metazoa; phylum Arthropoda; class Insecta; order Hymenoptera; family Cynipidae; genus Belonocnema; species Belonocnema kinseyi. The sequence continues at coordinate 116,234,980 of NC_046657.1, read as the reverse complement.
CACTATTTTTTCACTTGACAGAATGCGCTGTTTAGTTGAATAGTGACTGAAAAAAAAACAAAAACTGAATACAAGTAAACGTAAGTAGATATTATGTTTTTCATTCATTATTTATCTTCGCATATTTTCTAATCTGTATTATGCGAATATTTGTAAATAATAGAAGTCTCAGGGAGAACGTGCTCAATTAACCTCAAACGTATACAAATGCAATATATATTTCGACTTAAAATCTTACGAATTTAAAGTCTTTCATATTGCACTCAATATGGCTTTTACATTAATTTTACTTGAAAGAATTTTATTCACTATCCTACTTTCGTGATATATATCTTAGTTTATGGGCAGTCCCTTACATGCAATATTCTTTTTTCATGAGAAAACAGTAATTACATTCTAAATTAATTACTTCCACGCAGTTACTGCTGTCTAGCTCAGGAGACTTATTTAAAATATAGTTACTGTATTCTTTAAAAAACAAGAGTTCTACTTGTTTAGATTTATTATCTAAGAACTATTAAAACTAATTTATTTTTTTTAATTAGGTGAATCAACACTCGCAAAAATCAACCAAAGATATGGAATGTAAAACCAACGCAACAAATTCCGAAGGTTGAGTTGCAGAAGTTAACAAATAATAATACAACAATTAGTAATGCATATTAAATGTAAGTCCTTTATTGTTTAAGCAAAATGTTTTGGTACAAGGTTATAGAAAATGATATTTTTGTTTTTTCACAAAACTTACTTTCTGTTGCAGGTTTGAGGATAAGAGTGACCAAAAAAAATCATTATATTAAACTATTTTGTTTCTTTAATACATTTGTTTTAATAATAATCTTTTTATACTCATTAGAATTATTTATTCGTTTAAAATAAAAAATATCGTTACTATCGATATTTTATCCGATATATCGATGTTTTCGATATTTATAGTTCAAAACTCCAGTATTTTTTATCTCATTTCATAATGTAATTTAGGCTCCTATGACTTTCAAAACAAGAGATTATTTAGGATTTCTATTTCTTTTAACACTTCTACGTGCTTACTAGATTTAAAAAAATAAGTTTGACCAATTCTTATCCGTAGCGGAACCATAAACTAATGTTTATTTGTAATAGGATGATAGACGCTTTCTGACAGTAACGTAAAAATAACCCAATATTCGTAGAAACCATCGATTTAATAGTGAAGGTTAGGTTTTTTTGTCAATATCCTCAGCTACGTCATCAATTGAAACTCCCTAGAGTGAAATAAGCCTGAATTTTGCAAGTGCGTATGTACCACGAACTACACGCCACTATATGGGTATCAGGCACTTTCGTCCGTCTTTAGATGCACGGAATATTACGATTTGTCTGCATCTGTTACAAAAAATACCTTTTTCCTTTCTTATTTCGGCAGCGAAGATTTCATAAATATTTTTTCGTAACATACACATTAAAATCATAATATTTTGTACATGTAACGTGGGACAAAATTGCCTGATTTTTACTGTTGATATAGTGGGAGGCATGCGATATTTTTTTACAACAAATGGCTGATTTCACACATTTGTCGAAGTAGATTCATTATTTCAGTGCATGTTAGATTTAGAATAAAGGTAGTATGATCGCAGAGAAGTTCAGAAGTTCTGGCGAGGGTGCAGGGTGGAAAACTCTGTCTCATGAAGGGGGGGGGGGGATTCCATAGACTACCTGAGAGAAAAAAAATACAGTCAAACCTGGATTTAATGTCAATTTTGGGACTGAGTGTGACATTAAACCCTGTGATTAAATCTCGGGAATATTTTGTTTCTCTCCTGTTTTCTCTCTCTTCCTCTCTCTAGTTTCTCTCTGTTTTGTGACGCTTGAGCGAGCACCGTGTATCCTCCCGCAACGCCTCACGCCCCTACTCATCGTGCAAGCGTCAGTTCTCAGAAACATTAAATCCAGAAACACTAAATCCAGATGGGACTGTACTTCTGATATTTGAAGATCATTTATTTTCATAATCGTCATATGACGAGAAAACGTTTTTATTATTCACCAACTTTAGCCCACTTTATAGGCTTCGAAAAGAGCTGAAATCATGCATGTGTCATAAAAAATATTGTATGCAACTACACGGAGAGAAAGGGGGAGGGTCGGTAAGGCCGGTTTTTGGCCTAATTTATTTTTGGACCAAAAAATCTGAAAAAATCATGGTAGTATCTTATAAGTATCCCGAGTC
>NC_046657.1:116218002-116232668 GCF_010883055.1 Belonocnema kinseyi | reverse complement strand
ATCGACTCGGGATACTTACAAGATACTACCATGATTTTTTCAGATTTTTTGGTCCAAAAATAAATTAGGCCAAAAACCGGCCTTACCGACCCTCCCCCTTTCAAGACATTAATTCACGAAACTGCTTCTTAATTTTAACACATACTTGGCGCGAGAACTAAGATCTAGAACCCTTTATTTTAAAGCAACGACCTTTTCTCTAAAAGGAAGGGTTGCGAGATCTTATTTCTCGTATCAAAGGTGTGATAAAATCAAGGTAGAGTTCTGTGAATTAATCTCTCGAAATTTCTCTCCGTGTAGGGAGGAAATTGATTGATTCCAACAAGTGTGAAGTTTATTACCCTGCGCTCGGGTAACAAACTTAACACTCTTTAAAACCACTCACTTGCCTACATACCATAATGTTACTTACATATCACATACACAGAAAACACCACACAGAAAAAACTGCAGGTACAAAATGTTGCAGATAATCACTCAAACAGAGTAACCGCGAGGTGGAATACACCAAACTGAACTAAAATTTCCGTATTGAATCGTAAATATCTCAGGCGGCCATATTCTTTGATTTTATTCCGAATTCTAAGCAAACTTTGAGGGTTTTGAATGTAATTTAATTAAATAATTGATTAATTTGTGAAAACTTTTTTTCAAAAATTATTCTCATCATTTTTGTGAATGTTTCAATTTTGACAAACTATCAAATTGTAATTTTGCACTTATAAAGACCATCATCAAATTTTTAAATTTTTTAAATTTTGAAGCTAGTGCTCAATTAATTTTAGAAGGGACAGAATGAACAATTGTTAGGTTGAAAACTTGTTTTGAACTTTTTCTCATTTTATGAGTTCCTGTCTTTCGAATTATACAGGAGATAGAAGAATAAAGGGATGAAAAGACACTTCTCGATTAGAGTAGCGAAATAGAGAGTTCAGTGATCTCCTTCAATGGCTAAGGACTCCGATGTGACTCAGAGAATTGAGCTTCAGCTCAGTAAACAATGCATGTACACAGACGCAAGAAACTAGAAAGCAAGTACCTGTGTAAGCGTACGATGAAGGGAAGTTTAGTTAGGCTCTTTGCCACGAACTCATATGCTTAGAAGTTGGAATTACGTTTAAGTACTTAAGACCTTCAGTGTGCAGTCTCTTGTCCAATTAACGGAAGTTTTCGTTTGAATACAGACGCTTCCTAAATAAACATCCTTAATTCAAGAAATATTCTTAAAAATAGGAGATTTATACTTCGTGACAACAAATTATTTTTTACTTATAAAAGCATGTCATATTACGTGTAGTCATTCGATGAAATATTTATTGCATTCTTTTTTAACTCTTTATCCTTCTCGACCGCATTATCACTTCTAATACATCTATCTTTTTCTATCCAATTTAGTAAATTTCCATCTCTAAACCTCTTTGCGAATGTTTTATACTTTTGCATCCCATTTTATCACGTTATTCAGTTTCTTTTCCGAAGAATCTTTTTTTATCCTGCATAACATTGGATCACCACCTATTCACTTTCCCTATAATAGTATTATTTTCCATCTACTGATTACAATTATTATTATATTCCTCTTTATGATACATTATCCTTTTCTATCCTCTATTTACAATTTTTATCTCTCTCCTTATTATATTACTTATACCTTTTCACATTCTATCCCGTTTTACATATGCCACCGTGGTAAATGAAAACAGGATAAAAATAGATGGAAGCAGTAGTGTAAAATCAAATAAGAAAGAAATAAAGGAGGTAAATGAATGAGAATGAGGCAACTTTGAAATTGGTTTCGAACATTAAGTTTTATTACGTAATCATACTCTTTGTTTCCAGAAATGCTAGCACGTTTTATCCTCTTTTTTATCCCAATTATATTTATTTTTACATGTCCATCATAAAAAGCAGGTTTTAGTTTTATGTGAAAACTGTATCGCGGATTTCTTTAAATATGCACGATTCGAGAGTCCCTGAATCTGAAAAAATTGGGTTTACTATGGTGTATAGCTAATCGGATCAGGTTGCGCTTTAGCGCATATTTCAAAAAACGAAAAGGAAGATCTTGTTTGCCTAAAATCTATCTACAAATTTTGTTTGAACCACTTTACGCTAGTGAATCCAATAATTTCACGTAAAGCTGCGAAGTTTGGGAGCAAATTACGACAATACTTCGTGTAGTTACGAAAATACTCGTTATCATTTCGATCCCTTGGGTACCACTCGGAAGGACGCCGCCGTTTTCGCCTAAGTCGTAGTACAAGCAAAAAATCAGTCACGTTCCTTTTTAAAGTTCTTTCTTCATATTAATTCCCCTCACAAGTAAATTTTAAGTGCAAAATCTCCGGTTTTCTCACCGCTAGTCACTCGCGAGTCAGCAATTCGTACGCACGCGGCAGCTTGAACATTGAAGTAGACATTGATAGTTTCTGTGACAAAATAAGGAACGAGAAAATAAGGAATGACATCGAGACCTTTCTTGACCAAATATACAACGCAGTTCATTTCAGTAATGGTAACGTAAAATTCCAAGAGTAATACATTTTTTCGGATAATTACAATCTTAATGCATGAACAACGTCTATGTATTAAAATTATAATTAACCAAAGAACATTTTATTACTCTTGGAATTTTACGTTACCATTACTGAAAATTACGAACAAAATTTCTGATTTTTACGGAACATGTAACTAAAAGACGTTGCCATTAGCACTACTGAAAATTACGAACCGTTTCGTAATTTCACGAAACCCGTAACTGGGTCAAAATATCTCAAGTGTGCTACTTTCAAGTCGATAGTTCTATTTTCAATCAATTTATACAGTTTTCGATTCAGTTTTGTATCAAAATTACTTCCCTAAAATATTTGTGCAAAAAAATTTGTTGTTAAAAGTTATTAACAATCAAAGTTCTTGATCATTTTTTTTCTTCAAAATGGAGTACTCGCGAACGGTTAATCGAAATTCAATAATTGAGTATGAAAATTTATTTTACGAAGTATACTTTATGCTAAAAAATTTTTCGGTAGTAAAAAACATTTTTTTATTGTTCAAATAATCCTTTGTCTTAAACAATTGAAAATTAATTAAACTCCTCCGCCTGTGAAAGAATTCTTCAACGTGCCAAGAGATTCTACAATATCTACCGAAAATTTTGGTGAAAAAATAAGTTTGTATTTTTCAGTAGTTCAAAAGTTATTGATTTTTTTGTGACCGCGCTCCGAACTCCTGCGCTGGTCGAGCACGTTCGGATCCGCGCGGGCATCGTATTGAGTACAATATGATACGAATTTCCAACTAAAATGATCTCAAAATTTTTGAATCCACATTTTTTCAAGACTTTAAAATTCTATGAACGGTTATTCATGGTACTCAGAAACCCAAACAATTTATCCCAAGTACTTTTTTCTACAAAAAAAAAAGTATCAGAGTTAGAGCATTTTCAAAATCCAAAAAAAACAAAACTAAAATGAACATTTTAAGCCAAACAACGGATAAAATAAAAAAAGTCAAGAGACGAAAAACGTTGATTTTTGAAAGCCCTACAGAATGATCATAAAAACTTTTTTAATTTGGTCGAAAACTTGAAAATTCAAAATTTGTTCGTACCAAAATTGTTTGAAACCACATTTTTTTAAGATTTCAAAATTCTATGTGCGGTTATTCATCAGAACTCATCAGAGTTAGAGCATTTTCAAAATCCAAAAAAACAAACTAAAATGAACATTTTAAGCCAAACAACGCATGATATAAAAAGAAATCAAGAGGAGAAAAAAGTTGCTTTTTGAAATCCCTACGAGATTATGATAAAACTTTTTTAATTTGATCGAAAAGTTGAACATTCCAAATTTGATCTTATCAAAAATAATGAAAAATCCAAAAATTCCGTTTTTGTTCAAACTATGCAAGATACAACAAAAATAAAAAAAGCTCAAATTGCGCACCCTGGAAAGAACTGAAAATTTATAATGAATCACTTTTGGATTGGATCCGTAGTTTTTGTTTTTAGTCGTAAAAAAACAACATTAAAAATAAAAAAATAGAACATATTTGTACTAATGACACAATCTACGGAAAAAAATGAGAGAAAACTTGTTATTCCAAAAAAAAGCTATAATATTTTATAGAACACGTAGTTTTTACTTTAGTCGTAAAAAATAACATTCAAAATAAAAATATTTATTTTTTTTTTGAAAAAACGACACAAGGTATGAATTAAAATAAACAGGTGGGATGAGTAGAATTTCTTTCAATCGTAAAAAATAAGATGAAAATAAAAAAATAAGATTTTAGAAAAAAGGACAGAAAAAGCGAAAGAGGACATAGGATCTTATATAGGACCCTATATAGTATTTTGTATTACACCCTATGCAGATGCGCAGTAATTTTGATTTAATCGTAAGAAACAAGATTAAAAATAAAAAAATTCTAAAAACAAGGAAATAAGAATTAGTATGATTAAATTTTTATGCATATTATGAATTGTAATGATATACATTTATTGAAATGATACATGTTTCAGCGCAGCTTAGGATACAATTTAAAGCAAAATAAGAAACAAATATAAAAATAATTATGATAAATACAATTTTCTCTTTATTTTTCAATTTTTGAATAAGCAATCCCAGACAGAGTTACATAAAAAGGTTATTATATTTGATATAAAAGTGCTGTGTGTAATGCAGAACAGTTGACATGTTGGACAAAATCGAGTGCGAAGCACAAGATATGTGATGAAAATGTGTTCGTTAAAGCCGAAAGAGCTTCAACAAAAGAGAGTTTGAAATCATAAAATTGCAGTTATCGGTCCATTGACCTTTGATTTTAAAAGGTATGTGCACGAATGCGGGTGAAATACAAAGACCAAGCGCGGAGTGCGATTGCCATGAGTCGCGTGTCGTAGGTGCGCTCAAACTCTCGAACTAAGCTCTTTTGACGAAAGAGAATTCACAATCACAAAATTACAGTAGTAGCGCAAGGTAAATACATCATCGAGCGCAAAGCGCGAGAACCAACAATCGGGCGCCCTAGGCGCGCTCAAACTCGCGAGCTAGCGAGCCACGCATGATGAAAATACGCCCGCGTAGCGGGTGGGTTTTTTTATAATGTGGATCAACTTTCAGCCAAGAAATAGGGAAATAATTGGAGAATAAATTATTTTGAATAAAATTATTGCTTATATTATATTAAGTACAATATGAAACGATTTTAAACTGAAATGATAAATGTTAATTAAAAAATACATTTTTAATCAAGCGGTTTAACTTTCTACCAGGCATAGTTATTTTTTGATCAAAAAGATGACTTTTCAACCAAGAAAATTATTTTTATACTAAAAAAGAATAAGATGGTTCAATTTTCAATTATGCCAAGATAAATTTTAGACCAAAGAAATGAATCTTCAACCAAAAATATTGTTTTTTAAGAGAGTGGTTAAGTATTCAATCAAGTAGTTAAATTTTCAATCAAAACATATAAATTTCAAAAAAAAATTTAAGAGTCAAATTATAGAAAAATGTTCAATTTAAAAAATGTAGCAGTCGGTATTTAAAATAATGGAGATTTTTAATTTAAATACCAACTACTAAATTTAAAAAATTGAAATCTCATCTTTGGGGTTTAAAATTCAATTACTAGGTTGAATGTTTCAACCGATTTGTTAAAAAATATTTCTTTTGTAGAAACTTAATCTTCTTGGTTGAAAATTTCACTATACTTTGTTGAAGATTAAACTATCGCGTCCGAACGTACTCGGCCAGCGCTGGAGGTCGGAGCGCGGTCACAAAAAAATCAATAACTTTTGAACTACTGAAAAATACAAACTTTTTTTCACCAACATTTTCGTAAGAGATTGTAGAATCTATTGGCACGTTGAAGAATTCTTTCACAGACGGTGAAATTTAATTAATTTTCAATGTTTTAAGACAAGCAATTATTTAAACAATAAAAAAGGTTTTTTACCACCGAACAATTTTTTAGCGTACAGTATACTTCGTAACAAAAATTTTTGTAACTCAATTATTGAATTTCGATAAAACGTTCGCGAGTAATCCATTTTTTGAAAAAATGTTCAGTAACTTTGATTGTTAATAACTTTTAAACACATAAATTTTAACACATTAATGCGTGATACGGAACGAATATCAAAGTAATCATCTAAAATAAATTTTTTACCTGATTTTGCCATATCTCAATAAGCAGTCCCAGACCGAGGTACGTAAATAAATATAATATACAATATACACTTGATATAATAGAGTTCAACATAATGTAAAAAAGTTCACACTACGGACAAAATCGAAAAACCATTTTAAGAATTTGTTAACACTTTAGAAAAATTTAGAAACAGAATTTTGTTTGGAGAAACACGAACGAACTGAAAGTTTTTTTATATACATTGCTCATAATTTCGGCGGCTTTTCATAAATAATTGTAAAAATAATAAATATGCCCTGCCGGATAATCCAGTATCATAACGGAAAGACCTTGCTTAAAAATTGTAGTCGATTTCATAAAGAGCAATATGGTGTTTCTATTGAAAAACGGCCTCAGAGTAATTTTTAAAAATAAATTTGTTTAAAAATTATGAATCATTGTCTAACAGCAAAATATTACAGTAAAGGCCCATTTTTTATACACATTTACTTGATTGTGTTAAGGGAACTAAATTTATCTACTAAAACATGGCCAAATTGAGCATTTGAGTATTACATTTTTAACAACAATTACTAATTGTTTAATATTAATAAAAAATAACTATAGAGAGCAACTAGCAAGGCATTAAGAATTTAATCCTCTGAAACAAAACGAAATCTATACGCTGAAAAATGGCAAAACAATGAATTTGTTTATTTAATTTATTTAAACAAATAAACATTATTTTTTGTATTAACAAGTATCATAGCAAGAAGTATTTTTAACATATCTGAAGTGGATTAAATAGAACAAATTCCTTTTACTGAAAAATGACAATATTATGAATTTGTTTATTCATTTTGTATAAATAAATAAAACTTATTGTCTAAAATCAAAAAATGGCACCAAAAAGCTATAAGCAAGATATTTATTGTCCTTTCTGTTAAAAAACGTAACAAATCTATTTGAAAATTACGAATGTATGCATTTTAATGGAAAGTTCTATCCTTTTACATCCCTATTACATTTTTTTATTTCATTAGAAAATTATTTTATGTTCCATATTATAAGTTCTAATCCAGTTCGTCTTTCGAAATACCTAACGTAATTTCAACTTGCGCTTAAAATTTCATTACGCGTAATGGAGGATACATATCAATGATTTGCTATCAAAAAACAAAGTACCTGTTTTAAAAGTTATCAATTTAGCCTTCTTTGAGCAATTTTTAGATCTTGTTATCTTGTTCAAACAATCTAAAAAAAATGTTATGTGTACGTTCTAAGAAAGTTCTAACTTGAGCACACATTTATTATTTTTTTATTTTTTATTATTATTCACTAACGAAAAGCTTACCTACATTAGGAAAAAGATTTACTAGTTACTAGTACGCTAGAACGTAATATCGGTCACCTCGGATTTACTATATTCCTATAATTGATGGCCTCACTTTCAGGGCGTTAGTTGTATCCAGATACGTCACTGGTCCAAAGCCAACGGAAAGGATTAATGCGACTCTACCTGTTTATGTTTGAATGCCCTGAAAATAGGATCAAGGCCAATGTAAGCCATGCCCGAAACCGTAATTCAATCCAAATTCCAGTATAGCTAAGAATCTAATTTTAAAAAATATGTTTTTCACACCCCAAGCAATATTAGTTTCTCTGAGTGTAAGAAATATTTTTTCCAGAAAAATAATTATTTATCAAATAAAAAAAATGTATGTAATGCTAATAGATAATACGATTGATGAAAGTATATAATTATATACAAAAAAAAAAAATTTTTTTAACTTAAATATTGATCTATTTCATTGGAGAAAATCATCGTTAGAATAGATAATCTGCAATCATCAAATATTTGTCTGAACAAAGGAAGTACTTTTTTTTAAACAAACACATTTGAAATATTAATGAGAGCCTTTAAGAGAAAAATTTATTTACGAATTTCATTTAAAATTTATTTATTTATTTCCTACTTCATGAAAAGGAAATGGATCATTCTAAATAACTATCTGTTCGGATGGTAAACATAACAGAAATTATGTTTAGGGTTACAATTTGTCCAAAAATGTCTACTATAGTTTTAATAAAAAGATGTGATGATGAGGTTATGTCACTTGATACTTTATGATTTTTAATTTTTTAACAATAGTGGCATTTTTATATACCTCAAGTGAATATTTGCTTTATTTTAAGCTGCATTCATTTTTATCAATCACGTTTTTCAAGCACGTCTTTGTTTCTTAAAATCAAGGACATGGCTTTTTGAATGAATAAAGATTTTGTCGACTTTGTTACATGCTTATTCTGAACAACATATTGCATCTTACGATCAGAAACATATTTTGTCCTATTAATATCCCAATTCTTTGTTTCCAAAAAATATTTAGTAAAATTTAAGGTGCACTTTTTTAAACAAAGAATCACATGTTGAAATTAAGATAAACTTTTACTTGAGCCGATTGACTTTAACTTGTTTCAAAGTAATATTTTCTTGATTTGAAATCAAACTTGACGAAATCAAGTACCTAACTTTGAAACACAAATTTCTTTTTTTCAACTAATCACAACATTCCTTCGCTTAGTTAATATTTCACTAACTAAAGTAAGTAAAAATCTAATTATTTAACGAAATATTAATTAAATATTAAAATATTAAATTAAACCATTACTTTATATAAAAGAATTGTTCTATATCATTTCAAATGGAGAATGGCGGGCAAGTGGATTCCGTCTGCACAGATTTCTCTAAGATTTCTCTAAAGTGGATCACTGTATCCTAATTTCCAAATTAAGAGCCTATGGTGTCTCAAGTAATACAGTTGATTGGATACAATCTTATCTGCATAATAGAACACAAGTTATCAGGATAAATGGTCATCTATCCAGCGAAGTCTTGGCAACGTCGGATGTCCCCCAATGTTCGCACATGGGTCCCATACTCTTTTTAATCCTCATAAATGATCTAAAGTAATCTATTCAGAATAGTAACTTCCTTTGTTGCGCGGATGACCGTAAATTATATCTTAAAATTTCTTCCTTTATTTGTGCAGCTAAAGTTCAAGAAGATCTTGAAAGAATTCATTTGTGGTCTTTGGAAAAGAACATGCCATTAAATATTAAAAAATGCCAAATTATCTCATTCACAACAAAGAGGAAACTAATTAGATTCTTTTACAACTTCGAGGGACAACTGTTGGGCAGAGTTCTCTTTGTGCGTGATCTAGGTGTCATCCTTGACTTTGCCCCGACTTAACTGGATCATATATCTATGATTGCAAATAAAGCACTTAAATCTTTAGGTTTCATTGTCAGAAACTATAAGTCTTTTAATAATCTTTTAGTTCTTAAAACACTCTACTTCTCGTTAGTCAGACTTCATCTTGAAACGGCCTCTATTATCTAGTCACCCTTCTATGCGATCCATAAAATGAGAATTGAACTAGTACAGAACAGATTTCTCAGATTTGCAGCTTGACAGCTTGGTATCCATAGAAATATATTTGACCATGATCACACTGAACTTCGAACTACTTTAAATATACCTTTAATTCAATCCCGACTCTTAGCAGCACACATGCGTTTTCTCTATGAGAAAAGGCCGGGTCTCGTTCTCTGCTCCTACCCTCTCTCTCAGAGGCTCGACTTCTACTTTTAGAGTTTCTTTCCATAGAACAAATTATGGTGGAAATAGTACTCTTACACGCAATTGTAGGGAAGTTAACCACTTTCAAGACTTACATTTCTTCGACTCATGTTCATCTAGGTTTAAGAACAGGCTCTTAGCGTTACTCAGAGACTAAAACAATTTTTGATTGCCATACGTTGACTGGCTCGAGCGCTATTTTGTTCATTAATAGAACTTTTATATTTAGTTCATTTTATATTTAGTTTCTTTTTATATGTAATAAAGGGCGTTGCCCGTTGAATGTTGTGAAAATGCTAAAATCAATCGAATTATTTTTCACAAGAGTAAGAAACTGTGGGTTGACATACGAAAAAAGTTTTTTTTTTAAATATATTTTGACATTATTTAACAACTTTTGTTTTCTTTTTTGATTTGACAATACAAAATTCTAAACACTGAAACAAATTTTCTTTTCAGTTGAAAAATTGTGGCAAATCCTTTTATTGTACGTTTTTTCTAGGGAACGCTAATAAAAAATTGTAATTTGCAAACCATTTTTTTGCTGAATTTTATGTTAATATACACAATCATTTTTCTTAGTAAGGTTAATGATAAATGCACACTTTTTGGAAAAAAGTAGAATATGGCGAATCTAATATCACTAAAAAAAAGTTCTAGTTAAAGTTACTAGACGCATCTGGTTAAAATATTTCTAGTTATTTTAATACGAAATTATGGTTAATACTAACAGAAAATTCGAGTTAATTAACTATGGTTAATTTTTTCTGGTTAAAAATGTTCTTGCTAATATTTCTGGTACCAGGATTGTCGTGGTCTTGTGTCGATTTCCAAAAATCTGTCTGTTGTCTCATGTGATGTTGCTGGGCGTGTCAAATAACGCTTTGGCGTAAATATTCATTTCTCGAACATTCGCCAATTGTTAATTATATTGCTCGTTATATGCGTATAAATAATTATATTTTACCGTTAATTCAGTTGTATTAGAAGAAAAAATTGCGCTTTGTCCACCTAAAAACCAGTGCTACATGAACACTCCAAACCAAGCACATATTTTGTGGATGTCTTTGAAAAATATCCTCGAAAATATTAACATTGTAGACAATAAATAAACATAGTGAATTTTCAAGAATTTGAAAATTGACCAAGTGATCTACATGCATATTATGTCAAATCACGAATAAATTAGCCTTAACGAATAGTTTCAGAAAAAGAATGCATCAACAATATGCTACTTTTGTTTGGAGTGTCGTAATCGCCATTACAGAGACATACAATTTTAGCAAAGCGGAACATAGTTGCTGCATTCTTTTGCGAAAACTTTTGTTAGATTATTAATTATTTTCTTTTGAAAATGTAACATGTGGTCCACGTAATTTTAGAGGAGGTAAGAAAGAGTTCATGAAGGTACGAGAGTATCGAAATTTAATAGTCGAAAATCGATTCCTACCAGAATATCTGGCTGAACTTACCAGAATAAGCTGGTGAAGTTTACCAGAATATTTATGGTAATGTTGAACTATCAGCTATCAGAAAAGTGTAAAGTAAATATTTTTGGTTAACCTTGCCAGAAATTCTAGTTAAATTTAATCAAATTTCTGGTAACATTAACCGGAAAATTACCAACCAGAAACTTTTGATACTTTTAACCAGAATTAGTAGTAAGGGCATATTTAACACTCTATTCTAGCGAATTCTTCAGGTTGAACCAAATATTGAAAAAAACTTCAAATTGTGCGGAAAGGTTTGCTTTGAATTTCTGTGTTATTATAATTTTTTAGTAGTAAAAACTGTGCATATGAAAAAATGATCATTATTTTTGAATTAATAAAAAATTTTGTTTGCATTTTTCAATAACACCTTCTTATTCCCACCTTTTTCCCGCATAATTTTTCAAAAATTCACGCCACGCGTCACCGTTGTATTTTGAAACGTCACTTCTTACGAAAAATCATAATAGGTAAAAATTGGGATGTAGGAATGTTACGTTAGCACTTACCGGAAGATATTGACCGATTTTTAAACAAAAATGTTGCTCTTTTTCGGATGTCAAGACACAATTTTTTTTCTCAGCTCAAACGATTTGATTATTTTTAGCATTTTCACTTGGCCTTACTACATGATAGCAAAATTAGATCAAATTCCAAGACAGAAATGAACACAAGGAATTATAGGTGAAACAGAATGGGATTAAAAAGGACAGATTAACAGACTTGTAATACAATAGTAATAGATTGATCTTTTTCCAAAACGAAGATACAACATTCAGAAAAATGTTTGTTTGCATCAAACAAATTCTTCCTTTGACATTGGGTCAAACGAATGTTTGTTTGTTTCAAACAAAGATTTTTATGAGTGAAATTAAATTTCTGGGGTAATTTTTCATAGTAATTTTCAAACAATAACATGTTGGATATGATTTTCAAGCCCTTCTCCAATTTTTATCAAATTTTTTGTTTAAGTCGTATATAATGTCTGAACTATATCGAGTAAGTTACTGCTTTATGAAACAATCTATGATGTATTGGACATTGCCTTGATTGTCTAATATAACACTAAGCTGAAACAAGTCACTGTAATTAATGTCAATAGAGCCCAATACTAGCTGCAATGCATAGGTGCGATAGATTAATGCTTTTGTCATATGCATGCGGCAGGGCACTATTGTTTCCTACTGTATCTGGGTATCTGAAGCCTCATGCTTCTTGGACGTCAAAGGATAAGACGTCCGTTCGATAGAAGAGGAAACTGTGTTTCAGCTTGTTTACCGACTGGTTAGAAACAAACATAAGACCCCATTCAGTCATTCCTGGAAGTTAAGCTTCTCTCAAAGGCATTCCCAAAACCACAAACTACAAGATGTAATACCCGCGATCTCTGAAATTGGGAAATGGTGAAATTAGGTTTCAAACACAAAGTTGTCTGATACTTATAAAAGAGCTTGCTAAAAACTAAATAACCTCTAAAAAATTTAGTATAAATATTGTGTCTTAAAAATTTGGGAAATGATAGCGAACATGCTAACGGACCTCCCTGCACACTTTTTTTATGGGTTAATGACAACAAATTTTGATTTTGCTAAAAACGTATGTGTATATTTCGAAGTTATGTGTGTTCCAATTCTCCCGAGCGTTACTTACAAACTACACAATATTTTTTGCCGAAAACTTTGGACTTACAAATAAACATAGTAACTAATGTTTCAGAACTAACCTTGTTTCTAGGCAATCAAAAAAGTTTATTTCATAAATAATATCCCAAGGGCGAAAAATGACCCTAACCTCAAAATAATGCACATGCATAACATTTTCATTTAGCACTATACAATTTTTTTGGTTATTCTCCCTCAAAAAGAGCTAGGGACGTCCGTTATGATATTTTATAGCATCTCCGAATTAAGTTTTTAAGCATTTTCATGTTTGTGGAAAAATCGCCGGGGGAACTATACCCTATTGACTACACAACGAAGTATCACATGCCCTTAACATACCCAACTAGCAATCCAGCCTCTCTAAGTGCCCGCGTAACCTCCCTAACTAATGTTTTAATTTTTCTAACCACCAGGATATTCCACAACTGCTTACCAATTCTTCCAACTTTCCGTCCAACATATTTAAATGTCCGTCTTACTTCCCTTAATGCCCGTTGAGCCCCCAATAACTGTCTGACTAACTTCACTGAATAGGATTAATTATGTCATTATCATAACAACTATACTAACCCCTCAGATGGTTACGAGACATCTGTCAGCGCTCAGCCAGCCTCTCTGACGGCCCACCTAACCTGCATAATAGAGAAAATTTTCTAACTGCCCTCCTGACCCCTTACCCCACATTCTGTACCAAACATTCCAACCTCTTTAACTGCTCGGATAACCTCCCGAAATATCCGATCAACACCCAATACTTGCGTGACCAACTTCAATAAATACGACTATACCAAACTCTTTCTTTCAATACAGTATCGGATGTTGCCTTCAAATAGCCTTGGACTGAATTTGGGGAGATCGAAACGTAAATAGCCATTGCGGCTTGAACCCTTCCAATTGAAATGCATAATATTGCGCCATATACTAGACAGAATACTCGCACACTACGCCTCTTCCAATACGACTGTCGCAGCCTTTATAGTAGGGTGAACCAAAAATGCATTGATTTTTTAGAATGATATTTACAGGTTCCGCAAGCCCCAGGATGTTCAAAACATATTTCCCATAAGAAAATAAGGTATTTTGTCAAGTGTATTCAAAATCGTCAATGTTAGTTAAATCGGTTATTAGTAATTACACTTGATTATTGGACATTATTGATTATTGGTAATTACACTTTAAATGTCACCTAACGCATTAAATAGTACTTTCTAATGAAAATATAATGTTTACATACATTTTTTAAACAATTTATCCTTCTTTTTAGCCATTTTCTCTTATAATAAAATTGGAAAGTCGCGGGTTTTTCCGAATGTTCAATAGATTTTTAACAGTTATAGCTAGGCAATAATCAATTTAATTTTACAGAAATTTTCAAAAATTGTTCACTTTTTTCCACTTTTAATATTAAAGTGAGAAAATAATTAATTCAAGTTAACAAAAATAATGGCTTAAACAATTTACAATTATTTTTAATAATAATCACTTTAAATAATATTATAATGTTCCTGTTTTTTTCAAAAATGTTCAACTTTTTGACCATTTGCACCTAGAGTAAGGTAATAATTAATTCATTTCAAAAAACAAAATGTTTAAAACAATTAATGTTCATAACTATCTTCGCATATAATAATAGTAGATACGAGGGTGGATTGATAAGTTTCCGGCCTGACCAAGAGATGGCGCCACTAGGCCTACCTTGAGGTGGCGTTCTATAGTACCATCCTTAGATAGCTT